>NC_056739.1:298395345-298653889 GCF_019279795.1 Protopterus annectens
CTTTCAACAAATTATTTCTGCTGTTCGTCTGACTCACTAATTGTACAAACCCTCATCACACCAATAAGGGGGCTATCCTTTCCCTTCTGTCTTCATTGAGACTTTGCCTCACATTGTTTGTTTATAGGTTGGTTTTGGTGATTACATACACCTAGCAGAAAACATAATCCCAGCAGGTCAGAAATTCACAATGCCCTCCCCTCCTTTCCTTGCAGCCTGACATTAAGGACCAAACCAAAGCAGAGTTTACAAAACAGGTACCAGGGGTATGCTTTCACATACCTGTCTCAGGTGCTGTGCTATGCAGTACCTGATGCTGTTGTGATAGCATACTGCTGCTCAGTCTACTCAGTCCTCCAAAAACTAGTGCTCAGAAGTGATGCCTTGAAGCATCCTCTCCCCAGAGATGGGGAAATGGGTGAGCCAGCCTCAGCCATTCACTCTCCCCCCTTGTTAATGATCTCCTTCAGTACACTTACTCAGTACCTTCACTTCTTACTTCAGTACCTACTCTTCAAAGGCAGGTCATACATCGGCTTCCTGGTTGCTTGAGTCAATTCTGGCAACCCAAATGGAAGGTCAAGCAAGATCAAGGGCTTACAGCAACAGCCAGGTGGAGATGGGCATTGCTTCAGCAGCAGGGGAACTTGCTTGACTTGTGCTGAGAATCTTGTAATGGCAGCTGTAGTCAGCAAGTGATGTCCATGTTTTCTGACATACTAAGCCTATTCGTTGCTGTAGTCTCTGGTATAAAATGTCAAAATCAGACAAAATAACTACTTAATATTTTGCATAATATAAGAGAGACACACATTTATAAAGAACATTACTTCTGTGTAGATCAACAAGATTTAATCCAGAACAGTGAAAAGCATTTGTGAAACTATAAAACATTTATATTTCTTTAATTTAGAGTAATGCAATGCACTGTTGTATTTCTCAGCCTGTCCACAGACTCTTCATTGACTCACATTCTTATACATGGTAGCAGTTAACTGTGCAGCAAATCCAGTCATCAACCAACACCTCTGGTATCATTTTACAAAAAGGAAATTTGCAGTTGCCACTATTATTGACACACAATTAAAAAATCAGATTTCAATTTTAAGTTTATTACTCAACAGCCCTTTCCCTTGAGGTTCTCATCAAGTAGATAAATAAATATTATTAAACCATCACCAACCCACCATTCAGTACACATTAACACTCCCTTTCCCATTTTAACTATCCTGCCCTTCCAATGTCTTCACGTTTCATGTTGGCAGTAACTTTACTGTAGTTAAACTGCATCATTTGGTCAACATCATTATTACCTAAATGTGACAGTTGTTTCACTTTAGCCATCACCATCTTTGCAGTTGTGAATACCTTAATATCATCGGGATATGTACTTTCTAGTCAATTATATTTGAGCATTGTTCTTTTAGACTCCCTAATTGCTTCCATGAACTTTAATCTCTATTGTGTGGTGACATCTGAGAAATCTTGACTTATGAGGATTTGCTGGCTGTCTAGGCTTCATGTCTTTCCTGGCTGCCATAGCTATCGGATAACTTACTCCTTCTCATACCATAACAGAAGCTGTGCAATAATTATTGACATTTTACCCTATTTCAGAACTTATAGGTTCGTAGGTTGGTACTAGGCTATCGGCCCTAGGGCCTATACAAGCCTAGCCATAACAATTCCCTGGATATTTCTTCCCACAATATTTACTTCCATGGACCTATTTCTTCTCAAACTTCTCATAGACAATACAAGAAGTATTCACATTTTACCATATTCGTTGTCAGCCATAGTTAAGGGAGACTATTTAAATTCTGATAGATTTCTTTGTTAAGCCATTTTTGTTTTGACAAAGTCTGAGCAGTCTGCCTCTTCCTTGATCATAGACACTCCACTCAGCTTTTCACTATTTCTCTGAAATCTTACCTTCTAAAGTTACTAACTGCTGATCAATGTATACTAATTTCCAGAATGTCTCTACTGCTTAGTCAGACTACATAATTCTCTTTTTTGCTTTATCACCAACATATCATCAATCTAGCCAGGAAGAAAAATCTTAATCATTGACTTTATAACCCTCTAAACTATAAGCAGATCTGACAAACATAAGAGCCTCAAATCATACAAGATATCTTCAAATGCTTTGCAACTGTAAATACTGAATTGTAACGAGGAGTTCTTTTCACTGTTTTCACTGTCAACTCAGGGTCCAGTTTCTCACTGTATTTCACTTTCCATTTCATCTTCTAAAACCGTTTCTTCTTTTTTCTACAGTTTTGCCTCTGTCTTCTTAAACAGGACACCTCTGCACATTTGTACAACCAAATTCACTTCAAACAATAACTTTAAAATGACAGACAATACATTGTTTTAATTTTGCAACAAAGAAAGATGACAGATGTGGTCCAGCTGCACAACACACCACACAATGTCTCCCATCTTTTAGAATCTCATGCTTTTATGTTTGTCTTATGCCAGATGTTTATTGCACACAACTGTTGACTTTCTATAACACTGGGTTTTCCTGTGTTTTACATTAATTTTCTCCAGTGAGATTCTATTGGGACTACACATTCAGCTATGGTGCTGAAGTAATCCTCGGCTGATTTTGCATATTTCCCCTTTTTTCTATGGTTTGCTGTGCATTTCCTGATATGTACTCTACTATGCCATATTACAAAACAGTGTAAGAAACTTCTCTGTGTGGAAGATTTTCAATCCATATATATCTAGTTAATCACTGTATATTAATCAGATCAGATAATGATAGTAGAAGTAGTAAACTTAAACTCATCCTAAGTCAAAACATAATAAAAAATATATATAATTTGAAATATTATACAGAATTACTAAGTATTCAAAAGTAATTCAAGCAGGTTAGAGTCTGTTTCCAGTTGAAAATCATTTATTATACCCCCGCTCAACCTAAACTCTAGCATTAAAGTTCCACTCCCTTTACTTAATCTTTCTGTACCCTAAACTTACACATGCAACCTTATATCTCTATCACTAAGAAATCTCTGCGTATTCTCCTACAACAGAATTTACACTATACTTCTGCAGCCTGCCACTCTACCCTCGACTTACTTTCTCTCCTACAAAACTTCCATTTCCCAGGTAAGTATCACTACTTCTGTTTTCCTTAATACAGGTCTATACAAGATCTCTACCTCAATCTACCTAATGTTTCATATAACTACTTGTCCTCTTAAGTTCTACTTCCTGTTAAGTCCCTTGCTGCCTTTGCTACCCTTTTCTGTACTTCCAATGGATAAGCACATTACATAATACATCCATTGTTTATCTGTGTAATTTAATTGTAACCAACTACCTCATGAAAAATAAAATGCATTTCCTTAAATTTGTAGGATACTGCATGTTATGTAATGTATTCTAGATCCATCCAACTGTCCACAACTCCTTGTCCCAGTTTTGCACATGGGGTCGGGGTGTCATTTCAACAATGGCAATAATCTAAAGCCAAGGCTCACACCACTGTGTGGCTAGCCCTTCCGTGACTGTTCTTCCATACCACACACATACGCACACTCATACTTATGGCCAATTTAGTGTGTCCAGTTCATGGAATGTGTTTTCAAGTAAACTCAAACTATTTTAGAAAATGTCATTTTTTTGTCTTTAAATGTACTTGCCTAGTATGTGAAGCTTTTTTCCCCAGGCTGCCATTGAAAATGGGATAAACCCCAGTGGGAACTTACTGGGAAACAGCAAAAAATATGTTAGTTCCTAGCATAGCTATGTCACAATACACGATGATGAGGTGTATTTTGTGCAGGTAGGGAGACAGGCCCCGGTGCACGCCCCACTCCTCTGAAAATTAATATTAAATCTAGATTGTACAGCAGAGGTTTAAACGAACATTTTCTCTTAATCATGTAAATGTGATCTGAGCGCTGTTAGATTTTATTTTGATGAGGAGTACTAATGCTAATGAGACTGACCCTTTTGCAAAACATGCTTTAAAGAGATTTCAGTTTACTATTTCCTTTACAGCAGTGATTTTATTTGTATTTAACAGAAGTGGAACACTGACACATGTGGACCATTTTCAGACTTTTGGCCAGAAGCACCGACTGGTTAAGTGACTTGCTGAGAGTTACCCAGTTGCCAAAGGAAGGATGAGGCACTCAAACCCTGGACTACAAGAAGCAGTGTATTAACAGCTCATAGCCTTATTCCTCAGTGTTGTCAGACCATTTTATTCATATTTTGTTTAATATTAAAATATCAAACACTTTAACATAGACCTTTTTAAAGCCGAACTGAGTGCATGTAATTGGAATTGCTTAAAATCACTCCCCCTAGAAGAAGCAGTATTATTCTTTAATTCCACATTCCTATCTATACTTGATTCTCATGCACCAGAACGCTCTATTAGAGTAAAGACCAAATCGGCCCCATGGCTGACCACCAACACAAAAAAACTCATGCTTGCTAGAAACAAAGCATGGAAATCTTGGAGATGTAATAAACTAAACCCTGACTTAGTTAAATTCCGCCAGCTTCGTAATTTAGCAAAAAAAATCAATAATCTCTGACAAGAAAAACTTCTACTGTAACCTCCAGGAAACACATATTAACAACCCTAAACAGTTCTGGTCATCAGTAAATAGACTTCTTTCCCCAGGAACTGCGAAAACTCCTTCCCCTCTAAATGCTGACCCAGAAACCCCTCTCCAGACTGCCAATGCTTTCAACTCTTTTTTCTCTGAAACTATTCAAACCCTAGCCAAACAAATGAACACTAACAACTCTCATATACCACCTAACAGAACTACCTCTTCCCTCAATTTCGCTCTAAAACCTATATCTACCTCTTTCATCTTCAAACTCATTCACAAACTTAAACCCTGCACCCTTCTGCTGACAAGCTCCCTTCTCTTTTCCTTCAGAAAGCCGCTAAAGAAATTGCTTATCCTATTTCCTTACTCATCAACAGAACTATCCAAGAAGGAACCATCCCTGATATATGGAAAGTCTCCTATATTATACCACTTCATAAAGGTGGAAACTCCTTGACCTTTCCAACTTTAGACCAATTGCCCTTCTTTCACCCCTTGCAAAATAATGGAAAAATGTATTCACCAGCAACTGGTACACCACCTCTCCTCCACAACATAATAGCAAACTGCCAGCATGGTTTTAGACCCCATCATAGTACCACCACTGCCCTTCTCTCCTTTATAGATACTATCAACAAAAATCGAAACAACCATTCTCTCTCCTCCGCTCTTTTCATTGATCTCTCAAAAGCTTTCGACATGGTTAACCACTCTCTCTTAATCAATATTCTCGAATCTCTTCCTTGTGATAAACTAGCCACAAATTGGTTTAAATCTTACCTTAACAACAGACAACAAGCAGTAATTTGGGAAAATCACATCTCTTCTCTCTTGCCCATTTCCATCGGAGTTCCCCAGGGCTCCATTCTAGGTCCACTTCTGTTCACCCTCTTTATAAACGATCTTCAGACTGCTATACCACAAGCTACCTGCATACAATATGCAGATGATTCTACCCTTATCTGCTCCGCACCTTCTTCTACTGAACTGACCTCCTTAACACAAAATACCTTTAACAAAGTAGAAACTTGGTTTTCTAAACGGTTTCTCCTACTAAATGCAAAAACTAAACTCCTGCTGTTCTCCCCCACCTCTCGGTCCCCGGCTTTAAACTTTACCATTTCTTCTAATAATGGCACTATCATCTCGCCTGATCCAACTACTAAACTTCTTGGAATAACCATTGACAATCATCTTTCCTTCGATCAGCACATAAACAACACCATCAAGGTTGTTAACAAAAAATTGGATCCCTATATCGTATTAAACCTTTTCTAACCCCAGCAACAAGAACCAAATGTGCTCAAACCCATCTCCTATCTACTCTCCTATATGCTTCTCCCATTTATACCAACCTCAAGAAAAACAATCTTAACAAACTTGAAACTTGCTATAATAACATAGCACGTTTCGCCACTAGTAACCCCTTTAGGACTCACCACTGTATAAATCTAAAGCAACTTGGCTGGCTCGATTTCAATTCTACCTATAAATTCCTCTACTCACTATACCTCACTTCATATTACTCCTACCTGACAACACCCTATACTCTCTCAACTCCTAATCCCGTATAATAATCTGAACTCGCTCCTCTAGTAAACTTATGACTAAATCAATAAAGGCAAACAACACAGCAGGTTGTTCTCTTTTCACTAACACTATAGGTAAATGCTGGAATCTCTTACCTTGTGACATAACTTTGACTACATCCCTGCCTCAATTCAAACAGAAAATTAAACTGTACTACCTAAATCATTGGCTTTGTTTCTGCAGTACACCAGGCTAACCTTTTTCTTTCTCATACTACATCTCTCCTTCACTCTTCCTATTAGTATCTGTCTTATTTCTTCTCCTTTTACAGTACTAATCGACCTAGGTACATTCTATGTAAAATTGCTAATATGGTATTAACTGCTCATCGAAATGTGCTTCTCCTGAATCTATCTTGCATTCTGTGTGATGTTATGATTTTCTAATTTGTTACTTATAAACATTTGTAATATTTTGTAATGTACTTAGTATTTAGTGGAGCTTTTCTCCTCGGGCCTCTGCTGAAAATGGACATGTATCCAGCCAGACTAGCCCGGTCAACAAATGTAAAATAAATGTAAAATAAATAAATAAATAAAATAAATTAGGTAATGGACACTGCAAGCTTTTGAATCTGTATGTGATTCACAGAGCTAAGTGAGAGTATTTGATGGTGTGAGTTTCAATGTAGTTAAGCAGACTTTCTGTTTCTGGTATTCAGCACTTCCTTGAACTCCTGAATTGCTCATTTGGTAAACACTGGAATTGAAACAAACTGGTAGCTCTGCTAACTCACATCAGCTCTTCAGAAAAGACAAATTTTTCAAAATACACTTCCATTTTTCATATACTTGTACAAATGTAAGTTTCATTTAGGTTCATAGGTTGGTACTGGGCTATCTGCCCGAAGGCATATATTAGCCCAGCCACATTGTGCGGTATTCACCACCCCTTTAGTAGTTCCCTAGACCCTTGTACTAGCAGCTAGTACCCTTGGCCCCTATCTAGTAGTGCTGTTGGTGTGATCCCCGGTGTGAACTTTCTGTTACCCATCCACTCATCAAAGTTCCTCCTGAAGAGTGATAGTGAGGGGCCCTGTCTTATGTAGATCGGGACCCTATTCCATAGTAAGGGAAGTCTCTGCGAAGGAAATCTATCCCTCCAGCATGTTCTATTCATTGTTGTGTTGAGGTTTATATCCCTAGAGCATGTAGCTCGAGTAGATTTGGTTTTGCTAAGATGGAGCATGTTCAACAATTCTGGGTTGGACATGGCTCTGTACGTTAGACAGAGATCGTCTCTGAGAAAGCGGTATGCAACAGAGAACAGTCTTAGCTTTTTCAATCGTCCTGCATAGGGCAACTGTTTGAGGCCAGTAATCCTCTTGGTTAGGTACCTTTGTGGTCTCTCCAGCTGCTGGAGATGTCTAGCCAGGTACATTCCAATTGGTACATTGTACTCAATAATGGGTCTGATGAGGGAAGAGTAGAGGGGCACCATTACATCCTTAGATCTTGATGCGAACCCTTTTGTGATCAGATGGGTCACATAGAAGGATTTTCTAACCACTTTGGCAACATGGTTATCAAAGGAAAGCTGACTATCTACTTGGGTCCCTAGATCCCTTATTTCTTCTTCAGATTTCAGGGGATTACCTCTTATGTTGTAGTTTGCAGGTACTCTGTTTTTTCCAAAGGGGATTACTACGCATTATTTTGCATTTAGCTTGAGACCATGGCTTTGACACCATGCATCAGTCTCATTTAGGCCCTTCTGGAGGATCTCCATGTCGGCTGGAGACTCTATTATAGCACCCAGTTTGCAGTCGTCCGCAAACTTAGTCAGCCACAGCCCTTTCGTGCTTGCCTGTACTTCTGAGAAGTATATGCCAAACAGGAGGGGCCCCAGGACAGAGCCCTGAGGCACACCACTCGTTACTGGTCTGGATTCGGACATAGATCCCGCTACTCTTACTTTATGGGATCTGTCTGAGAGCCAGTTTGCGATCCATCTTGTGACATAAGGGTTTATGCCCAGGCTGGTGAGCTTATCAATAATACCTGAATGGGGAATTGTGTCAAATGCTTTAGCAAGGTCAAGGTAAGCCGTGTGTACCTCCTTTCCCTTATCTATAGCCTGAGTAACTGTCTCAAAGAAATCCACCAGGTTCAGGAGACATGATCTGCCCTTGACGAAGCCGAACTGTGTGGGGTCCAGCAACTGGAGGTTCCCAATCTCTCCATTTATGAGTTCCATAATGATTTGCTCCATAGCCTTACAGATCAGACTGGTCAGGCTTATTGGTCGGTAGTTCCCAGGGTCAGTTGTGGCCCCATCCTTGTGTAGCGGGGCCACCATTGCCATGCGCCATTCTGTGGGCACATATCCTGTGGAGAGGCTGAGACTGAACAGGGTATTAAGATGCGGGGTTAATTCCTTTTGGAGCTCGCGTATGACACAGCCTGGGACACCATCTGGTCCCATGGAGGCAGTGTTTTTAGCTTTAGATAGAGACTTGTTAACCAATGTATCAGTAATAATTAGACTTACACAATCCCCTAGAATGGTAATAGGCCCTGTAGGTGGTGAGGGGGGGGGGGTTTGCAGTGAACCTGTCAGCCAAGATGTTGGCAATGTCAGAAGGGTCAGTGTATTTTGTTCCATTTTGTACTAGCTCAGAACAGACCTGAGCGTTGCCATTTAGGTTTTTGACGTAGCCATAGAAGGCCTTATGGTTATCCTTGGCAACTTTATTTTCAAAATTAGCTTTAGTTGACTTGATGAGGGCCCTCAATTTCTTACTAATGCTGATCAGGGATGATTTTTCTACTTGAGATTTGGCCTTTTTTGTATAAGTCTCCTCCTTTTATTGTAAAGTTTGCTTATGGCCGGAGTCCACCAGACTGGTTTCTTCTTGCTTGAGGAAGGAGTCTTGGTTTTATTTGAGATAGCACAGTCCATGCAATCCTGAATATGCATATAGAGTGCCTTGGTGTAGGATTCCGCATCCTGGATATCATTATCCTTCTGCAAGGGAATAGTGAAGCTTTCCACTTTGGATGCAAGTAGTTTGAAGTTTGCTTTGGAAAGGTTTTTGACTATGGTTTCTTTGATTGGGGGAGGTGGAGGAGTGAGGATGTCCAGGGTTATCAGTTTGTGGTCGGATCTGACCAAGGAGGGGGTGATAATGGGTGTGGTACAATGGGCGCCCATATTTGTGATGATTAAATCCAATATGTTGTCCCCTCTAGTGGGGGAACATACTAGTTGTTCAAGGGCATTTGAATTTATAAATTCTATGAATCGCTGAGCATAGGAGTTGGAACATTGGTAGTTCGCCCAGTCTATACGAGGGTAGTTGAAATCACCCAAGATTATGGTGTTGGGTAGGACCTTTATATTTTCCAATGTCTCAAGGAATGCAGAGTGAGCATCTTGGGACATGGTGGGCGATCTACAACCGGCTATGACTTGAAGTGTGGTTTTGCCTGCTGATAGTTGCGCATGGATGATCTCTGGGGCATCATGTTGCGCTACTAACCTGGAGATATGGGTATCCTTGATGAATATGGATACACCTCCACCTTTTGTACTGCGATCCGGTAACTGAGGCCGGAAGGTATGATATGAATTGTAACCTGGCAGTGCTGGGGTGCTCTCTTGAGCCTTGAACCAGGTTTCCGTCACTGCACAAACATCGATTTTCTCCATGCTGAGGAGAGCCTCGAGTGTGTGCATTTTGAGGTTGAGACTTCTGGCGTTGAGTAGCATTACCCTTAGGTTTGGCTACCTGTGCTGGTTACGGTGGTTGGTTTGTCCTTTGAGCCTTGCCTAAAAAAGGCACTATGGGGACGGCAAGAGCCTTGGCCAGTATTCGAAAGCCTAAGAGTGACAGGTGCAACCCATCTCTGGCAAAACAGCGAGGCTTGTCTATCATGTCATCCCAGGCAGACAGACACTGGATCCCCTTAGAATGACACCAGAAGCTTAGCCAATTGTTGAAATTGATCATTTTGTCATTGTATTGTGGTATCATTCTAGGTGAAGGTAGTATGCTACTCAAGGTCAGTGTCATACCAGCTTGGGCTACATGATCAGAGAGCTCCTCAATGTCTCTTTTCATGTAGTCCAGGGAGGTATGTCTTAGATCATTCACACCAACATGTACAATGTCAGCGTCATACTTGTACTTGTTCTGGAGTGACCTAAATGCCTGTGTTATGTGGCAGATCCGAGCACCCGACAGGCAGCTGACAGTAACCTTCTCCTTGTTCAGCCTGGTGAGTGGAACATCCATGTGCCTTACTATAGAGTCTCCTATTACTAGCGTGTTAGATATGGTGTTTTGCCTTAAGGGCTGTTGTGAGGCACACTGCTGAGGTGAATTATGTGTTTTCTGGATTGTGTTTGGGGGTGCAGGTTGCTTGCTTGTCTGCTTTGGAGGGTACTGTTTCTTTTTCAGATTGGTACCTAGTGCCTCCGAATATGTTTTTGTGTATTTATTTGTATGTTTTGCCGGTGCTTGTTTTGTAGATTCATGTGTGACAGGTGGTGTGATGCAAGTGTGCCCCTTATCCTCTTGACTGTCTGTTACAGTCATGGGTTGAGAGCGCTTAGCCTCCAGTCTGGCTGTGTATTTATGCACCTCATTTAAAAAACAAAAAGAGGAGTTCAGGTTTTTACCAATGAAAACATATCTAATATGAAGCTCTCTTAATTACAAATGAATGTCGTCTATGCATTTGAACTATCAGTTTAGGAAGTCACTGCACTCTTATCTTCTGTTTGCCTCATCCTTTAAAGTTTTCAAACTAAGGTTGAGAGCATTTTCAGTGATTATGTAGATCAGGACACCCTGGGATGTACAACAGCAAGAGCAACCCACTGTGGCTGTGAAGTGACAACAAGTGGCAAGCTGTTGCCACCCACTTAAAGAGCAACCACAGCAGCACTGCTAAGTGGGGGTGGGGGGTTAAGACTAAGGTTAGGAATGAGGGCATACCGCTTAACCTTTTAGAACAACAAATCTGAACAATGCAAGTAAAGATAGGACAAAGGCTCAAAAGATGGGCAATTTGTAAGTAATGCTCTTACAAACTAAAAGTTGATAGAATAATAGGTTTTGCTTTAGTATGAATTTTCTGAAGGGTATGAAGTCTGCAACTCAAAGGTCATTATTATTTTCTATTTTACAGGGTGTAGAAAGTACAGTTGTGTACACTTACCATAAATGCAGATGTTCGAGTGTATTCACTGTTGCAGTCATCACACTTGCATTATCTGCCTGCAGGTAGCCCTCAGTTGGCCTGAATACCAGAGTCTTGGGATTTCTGCATCGGATGCTGTTGCCTCATCCATGACATCAGGTCATCAGGGGTATAAAACATGCAGCCGGTGCCATTACATCAGTTTTTCTTGCCCCAGATGTCAGGAGCCCCAAAATAGGAAGCAGTCAAATGGTGTGGAACACCTCCAGTAAAAAGTAAATACCATTTCCATAAGATATGGGCAAAAAAGTGGATAGGTAGAAGGTATAAAAAGACAGGGGGCTGGAGGGAGGGTAACCGGGACTGCAACAGTGAATACACTCGAACATCTACATTTATGGTAAGTGTACACAACTGTACTATGTTCTTCGTGTTTCACTGTTGCAGTCATCACACTTGGGTTGATTCCTAAAGCTGAGGAAGGGTGGAGGCAGTCCAGAAGTAGTAGGGCTAGCTAGCAGGCCTTGTAAGACTGCTGTGGCAAATCCAGCTCTGGATTAAGAAAAGACAGGTAAGTGGTAATGCTTGGTGAAGGTGTGTACAGAACTCCAGGTTGCATCTTCCAGGATGTCCCTGGTAGGGACTCCCCTGAGAAAAGCTGTAGAGGTTGAGGTAGCCCTAGGGGAATGAGGCCTGATCCCCTGTGGAGTAGATTTTCCATGGTGTCTGTAGCAGAAATGGATGCAGTGTGCTATCCATTTAGAAATGGTTTATTTTGAAATGGCCTTGCCCTCTGCCTGTGTAGCAAAGCTGACTAGCAGCTGGTCAGATTTTCTGAAAGGTTTAGTCCTGTCAAGGTAGAACCTGAGCTATCTGTGCACGTCCAAGGAGTGCAGGATCCTTTCCCCTTTATTCTGAGGATTAGGAGAAAAGGTTGGCAAATGGATGGACTGGTTTAAAGCCACACTAGATACCACCTTGGGCATAAAAGATGGGTTAGTCCTGATGGAAACCCTGTCCACATGAAAGATAATGAAGGGTTCAACAGCCATAAGGGCTTGTAACTCAGACACTCTTCTTGCTGAAGTTATGGCTAGCAGTAAGGCTGTTTTCCAAGAGAGGAATTTTAACTTTGTTGTAGCAGCAGGCTCAAAAGAGGGAAGCATGAGCTTCTCTAGTACAAAGTTAAGGTCCCAGGCAGGAGTGGGAGCTCTACTTGGGGGTCTTAAATTGTTAGCTCCTCTCAGGAACTGTTCGATCAAAGGGTGAGAGAAGAGGGGTGGCTCAGTATTGCAATGAGCTGAAATGGCAGAGACATGAATCTTAATTGATGAGAATGATAGGCCTTTGTGGAGCAGCTCTGCTAGGTAATCTAGGATTTGAGGCAAGGAGGGCACAGCTGTGTCCTTCCCTTAAGACTGGCTCCAAGAACAGTATCTATTCCATTTTTCTGAATAGGATTTCCTAGTACTGGGCCTCCTGGTATCAAGGATAACATCCAGCACCTGTTTGCTGAGGGTTACTGTTGATGTATTCAGAGAATAAGCCAGACTGCCAGGTTCAGGGTTTGCAGCTGAGAATGCAAAATCTGTCCCTCCTGCTGGGACAGCAGAGAGGGGAGGGGTCTGATGTAGGTGCCAGACTGCATAAGAGTGGGTACCAGTGCTGGCGTGACCAGTCTGGTGCAATAAGGATTGTCCTTGGCCTGTCCTGTTTGATCTTTACTTTTGGAAGGAGGGTACAGAAAGGGAAAGGCATAGATTGAGAGGTTTTCCCATGTGAAGGATAGGGCATCCACTTTCCAAGCTTGGCTGTGGGGAATTCTGGTGCAAAATTTGTTTAGTTGATGGTTTTGGGGGACCGCAAAGAGGTCCACCTCTGGTGTCCCCCACCTGTGTATTAGAGGTTTAAATGAGTTTGGTTCCAGTTTCCACTCATGTGGGTCCATTAGATTTCTGCTTAAGTCATCTGCCAGTTTGCCTGGCAGGAATTGAGCTTGCAGGTGCACTTGGTTGCTTAAGGCTGTGTTCCACAGAGCCATGGCTAACCTGCAGAGTGGGTAGGAGTGAGTTCCCCCCTGCTTGTTTATGTACCACATAACTGTGGTGTTGTCTGTCTTTATCAGGAGTTGTCCTGGCAGGATAAGGTATTTGAAGGCTGTCAGTGCATTCTGTACAGCTAACATTTCTTTTTGATTGACATTCAGGTGAATTTGTCCTGGGCTCCATTTGCCTTCAATGCGTTTGCCTGCCATGTAAGCCCCCCATGCATAGTCTGATGTGTCTGCTGACAGAGTTTGGACGGTGGGGGTGTGTGAGAAAGGGAGTCCCTTTTTGTGGTTGCAAGCTTCTGCCCACCAAATGAACTCTGTCTTTAGGCAAGGAATGATAGGAATCACTGTTTCCAGGTCCTGGGAATGTTGACACCAGAGGCTTTTTAAGTACCATTGAAGTTTCCTCATATGCAGTCTTGCATATGGAATCAGTAGAATACATGAGGCCATGAACCCTAGGGCTTGCAGTATTTTTCTTGCAGATAGCTGGATTTGGGTGGCCAGTAGTTTGAAATAAGTTGTCAAATAAACCTGCTTTTCTGGAATGAGGAATGCCATCTGGGAAGTTGTGTTCAAGCTTGCTCCCAGGAATACATTCTTTTGGCTGGGTACCAGATGTGATTTCTTTTCGTTGATGGTATACCCCAGAGAAGTTAGGAGTCTCTTTACAAATGTCAGTTGCTGAAGTAGCAATTCCTGACTGTCCGCTTGAATCAGGCAATCATCCAGATATGGATAAATTTAAATATTTCTCTGCCTGCAGTAAGCAATGGCTGGAGCCAGGCACTTTGTGAATACCCTGGGCATAGTAGATAAGCTAAAGGGAAGTGCAGAGAACTGATAGTGCATAGAGCCTGCCCTGAAACATAGATATTTCCTGCAAGATTCCCTTATGGGGATGTGCAGATAAGCTTCTTTTAAGTCTAGGGTGACTAGCCAGGAGTCCTTGGCTAGCATAGGAAGGAGCTGATGGAGTGTAAGCATTTTGAATTTTGGTACCACCACGAAGGTGTTTAGGGATTACAGATCCAGAATAGGGCACGAAGAGTTCTCTTTCCTGGGCACCAGGAACAACCTGGAATAGAAACCCTGTTCTCTTTGCTCTGTTGGCACAGGTTGAATAGCCCTGATACTGAGAAGAGAAAGTACTTGCTTTTGGGCCTCTGTCCACTGGTTTGGAGGAAGGTCTGGCAATCTGCTTGTAGTTGACAGAGAGTGGAAATAGAAACTGTATCCCTGGGATACAATGTTTAAGACCCATCGGTACTAGGTAATATACTCCCAGTTTTTGCATGCAGGGCGAGTTTTCCTCCTAGGGGTGCAAGTACTTGAGCATGGCTGGGAAGAATTAAGGACAAGTCATTGTGAATGTTTTCCATAGGGGGTGGCTTACCACTCCCAGTTTTTGAGGAGGAAGCACTCCATTGTTTAGATCCGTGCATACCCTGAGACTGTGGTCTGTTGCCCCTGGGTTTGGGCTGAGAAGGTATGGAAGGGACTGGAAAGGACCAGTTTTTTGAAGGCCAATGCCTACTGTGTACATGTGGTATGTGATGTCATCAAGAACAATTGGGATATTCTATCTAATGTTAAAGAATTGAATGGAGTTATAGGAGATGAACCGCGTTTTACTTTCAGGAATAATAGATCTTTGAAAAGTCATCTTTGTTATAAGGCTCTAGGCTCTCAGAAGCATATTCAATCTGATAGACTTGGTACCTACACATGTAGGAGATGTATGGCATGTCCCCATATTCACTCAGGCAGACGATTCATACATCCACGTATGGGATTTGAAATAGAAGCTAATTTTTATGCTGATTGCCACACCAAAAATGTGGTGTATTTTAGCTATTGTGCAGAATGTTTTGCTTTGTATATAGGCAAGACCAATCGACTTTTAAAGGATAGGATTTTAGAACATTTAAGAGGCATCAGGAATGTCAAAGAAAGTAGTGCATTGGCAATGCATGTGGGGAGAGAAGGTTCTACACACAAATTTAATTTTTTAGCGTTGGAGATTGGCCGATAAGAGAGGGGGTAATTTGAATAATAGTACCGAAGCTATAGAACAGAAATGGATACTATTCTTTCAAGCTGATAAACCACCTGGTCTTAATAGTAGGGTATCTCTCAAGCCCTTTATAAGAGCTAGAGCTCTAAAGCATTAAATGCTGTATATAAGTTTTAGATAGTTTATTGTGGTGCATTTTATATGATATACTTATTGTATATATTTAGTATTTCTATCTATTTTATTCTTATAATTTATACTGATACTGTTATTATAGATTTTTATGGTTTTTACTACATATTTACACATTGCATTCCTGTTTATATATGTATTTTATAAAACAGTTGTGGGATGAATTATTGTGTATTCAATATTGTTAGTATTGCTTTAATTAATTGCATGCTGTGGATTGGTCTGTTTGTATTTGTGAGCCTTTTTAAATGTGATGTAACTCATTGAATTTGTTAGTCTGATGAAGCGGAGTTTATCCTTGAAAGCGCTTACTAGTCTATTCTATTTTCATTAAAGGAACCTGCTGTGTGCAACCAACGTGTTTTTCTTCTACATTTGGACTTTTTTACTAGCTGGTTGCTTTATCTGGTGGTGAGGGATTTTTCTCTTTGTGTAAACCTATATATATGTATATGTATGAATATCAGCAAACTGCAAACACTCATCAGAGCAAATACAGACAAACTGTAAAATGACTGAACATGAACACCCCCTGCTAATTGTATGTACTAACTCTAAGATTGCACAACAGTGGGGTAAGGGCAAATTCCCTTAACCTGCTGCAATGCAATCCAATGCAAAAGGCTGCTGGCAGAAAATCCATTTAACAGAACATTCATGCACATGGACGTTCACTTTTTTTTTTTACAGTAGTAAAAATTGTTTGCTCTTGTCAACTACAACTATATCTATCTAGTTATCTATATATATATATATATATATATATATATATATATATATATATACACACACACACACACACACACACACACACACACACACACACACACACAAGCACATACATACATACGGGTCCCTATCATTTGACTGACTCGCAAATTGTTAAACACAACTGACCAAAAACTCATTTGACTGAATCACAATTGACAGAACAGTGTAGAAGTGTATAGACAGTATGTGATGGTGTCATTTTTAGTTATAGGTTTTAGCAGAGAAGTAGTTCGAGAAGAGTATGTGTGGATTGGCAGTGGCCAATGTTATGTCAATGCCCCAGATCTATAGCTGTTTGTGCACCATTATGAAGAATGTCGAATATCGGACCTTCCAACCTGTGCAGACACAGAAACAAGTACTAACATGGGTCCAAAAGTGGAGCAAGTACGGATGTTCACTGCTGTGGTCCTTGACATTTTCTGCTTACGCTCTTCTGGTCTTGTTATTCTCAGATTCAAAACTGTAGCAATCACAAGTAGTATAATAAATATATATATATATATATATATATATATATATATATATATATATATATATATATATATATTTGTATATATGCAAATAGTATATGCAAGGCTTTGTTACTTTAAAGCAAACATCTCAACTGTTCAGGTTTTCAGATATTGTCCAGATTTTTGCCTCATATTTGTGGTGTGTTCCTCATAAAATTTGTGGTACTCTGGCAAATCACTGAGGACTGAAGTCACTAGATAATGACAAACATGTGAATTTCAGACTTTGTATCCTTCAGAAAATGCATCCTAACACAAATTTATTTTATTTTAACATTTGTTGACTGGGACAGAGCCCATTTTCAGCAGAAACCTGGAAAGAAATGTTCCAGATGCATGTCTTTTGAATGTAGGAGGAAACTGGAGCAGCTGGAGGGAACCCACACGAATGCAGGGAGACTATTCAGACTCCGCACAGAAGGTACCCCAGCCGAGAATCGAACTGGAGAACATCTTGCTGTAAGGTAACAATGCTAACTGCTGCACCACTGCACTGTCAGTAGTTTGTTATTTTAGCAACTTTCTAAGTTTATTAAATATTTAAAATCTGTCTCTATTTTTGGACCTTTGACCCCCAATTATTTTAGGTTTTGCCCAGATTTCTTGTGCTAAGGAGTTCAGAAATATGATTCAAAATATCTCCCCTGTTTTAACGTACTACAGGAGTTAATACAGATGGGATGTGTGTGGGGGTGTCAGGAGCAAAACCCCTTTCTAAAATGCTTTAGTGGTCTCACAATGAGTTTTGCTGTTTGCGGTATTTCTTTTACATTCACATTTCATTTGCCAAAGATGCAGGACTTGCAGTTGCATGTCTAACAGCTTTCATAGGGAGATGTTTTACAACTAGTAGTACTCTTGATTGTTTAACATGCCCTTTTATTAATAAATACATAGGATGTGGCTTGTATTGTGAAGTATTCAAAAGCTATGAGAAGGAAAGGTTTCTCCATGCCTTAATTATAATTAAACACAAGCATACATCTGGACAAAGCCCAACAAAATGTGGGAACAAAGGCCCAAAAATAGGGACACATTTTAAATATTGGTCTTATAAACTTAGAAAGTTGTTAGAATAACAGGATTTGTGTTAACATGCATTTTCTGAAGGATATGAAGTCTGAAAATCAAATACATATTATTTAGTGATTTTAATCCTTATATCATCTCAGTGATTTGTCAAAAAAACACAGTTTTTAAGAGGAACAGATAAAAAATTTGAGGCAAAAATCTGGACATTCTGTGAAAATCTGTACAGTCGAGAGGTATGAACACAAGTTAAAATCACCTGTGCTGAAAAAGTATTTGCTATTGTATAATGCAGAAAGCATACAGATAAATGCTTTTCTATAACCAATACAGATAAATGCTTTTCTATAACCAATAAAATGACCAAATGACTTACAGAAAGCTAATTTATTATAATAAAGTCATCTCACTACTCAACACCTCAGACAAACTTTCAGTGGTGGCTACTCATTTCAAGGTTTGTCTGAAGCACAAGAAATGTTTTGAGATGGTTTTATTCCAGTAATTTATTTATTTGCATTAATTTAACTGGGTTGTCCATCTGGGCATAATAGCCCTTTTACAGTGTAGGCCTGGGGGAAAAAAAGCTTCACAGCAATACAGTTAGTACAAAATAATGCTATGATACAAAAAGTAGAAAAATAGCACGATAGTTCAAAAATATGCAAAGTTCAAAAATGGTGATTCCACAAAACAGCATACATACACATAAACTACAATCCTCGTTTGACAAACTGAAAATCCAGTACATACTGCTACATACATACTATATACTATGTGAGTGCATGTACATGTATGTGTAAATATATACACTAAATAATTAGCATGACTATATTATGCCTGATTAATACAGCTATTCACCTCTCAGTTTGCTGTTATCATCTCTATACTAATAGATCTCAAGAAAATATGCTTAGGGCGTGGCCAAGATGGGCTCAGAATAGCAGCAATTATCTTCAGCTCTGTCAGTTTAGATTTTGTATGACAGGATTTTTTCAGTAAATCTTATCGGAGGAACTTACAGTCTTCAGTAATAAATTCCTCTCATCTAGTTTTATAACTACATATAAAAATTCTGAAGAAATTTTGATTTTTTCCTGTCAATAATACCTTGGATACTTTATCTATCTTCACTGACAACAGAATGGCTACATCAAAAGCACTTCATCAAGAATCTTCTCAAGGACCTACATTCTTTACTCACTACTGTACAAGAACTATCTGCCAAACTAGATAAAATGGATTTAAAGATTGACATCTTTAAAAAAGACTGCACTAAACAAATGGAAAAGATACACGAAGATCTGCAGTTTCAAAAATCTCAAATTACAGGTATTGAATTAGCACTAAATGACATTGACAGTAGAGTACATACAGATGAGAATAATATAGACTTTCTAATAAAGCAAAATACATACTTACAATCCAAAGTGGATGATTTAGAAAACCGGTCTCGAAGGAATAACATTAGAATATTTGGCTTACCAGAAAACATAGAAGGAAACAATCTGTCAAAATTCCTGACAACCTGGATCCAAGATGTACTAGACTTACCAGAAGCCTTCTCATATGGTATTGAAAGGGCGCACAGATCTTTTGCTTCATCTAAAACAAGTAAGAATAACTCTTCTAAATCTGTAATTGTAAAATTCTTATCTTCATATGACAAAGAACTAGTGCTAAAAACAGCCTGGGCAAAAGCTCCCATTAAATTAAATGACAATACCATTCGTTTTGATAATGATTATTCTTCAACAATAATAGCAAAAAGAAAACTTTTCCTACCCTTAATCAAAGAACTCAAAAAGGCACAAATAAAAACTCATCTATTATTCCCAGCCAGATTAAACATTTTTCTACAGGATGGTATCAAAACTTGTGATGATTTAGACACAGCCCTTAATTTTGTTAACTCTAACAAAATAATTGAAAAGCTAGAAGATATGGAATGGGCAAGTGCAAGTCTTAAAAGGTTAGCTGAAAATGACAACTGGAAGTCAGTTGAAAAAAAAAGAAGCTAAAGAAATAAAGAAATGCACCATTAATATGAGACTTTAAATCTAAACATAAAGACTTTAAAGTAAATGCACGGTTGCAACTACAAGTGTAACATTCTCCCCCCCTTTTTTTTTTAATATTCAATATGTATGTGTGTTCCCGTGCTACATCTTGATAACATAAATATGGCAAGTTTGGCTATGAACTTTGAATGTGTTTAAAAAATTTTAATAAGAATACAATTGAAAACGTTCTTCTGGTTTAAATGAAAGACAAGGGG
Organism: Protopterus annectens; assembly: GCF_019279795.1. Lineage (NCBI taxonomy): Eukaryota > Metazoa > Chordata > Ceratodontiformes > Protopteridae > Protopterus > Protopterus annectens. The sequence continues at coordinate 298,415,524 of NC_056739.1, forward strand.
AAATGAAAAGCTGTTCCTACGATCTTGTGAGAAATAGAGGGATCTGATTGTGGACGTTAGTGTAATACGAACAGTGTTAAGCTCTCAGGGCTAGGATGTATGTAAAAAGTAAACAGAATCTAATGCATTACTAATATCTATGCAAGATTAATGGGACAGTTCTGTTTAATAATTATTACTTTAGCGATTGCACATACAAACGCGAAAGTCATTAGAATGATGCATCTACATTCTAACATATTATTGTTAGCTCCTGAGAGTCTAGTGCACTTTTCAGCTTTTTTTCACATACCAGTTTCGTCAGTTGTTCCACGTGGACCCAAGAGACTAAAAAAAGAAGAATTCAAGCATTACTGTTCCCGCTTTTACTCAGGACAGCTTTGAAATCCAGCTCGAGAGGCTCCATTCATTATAGAAAGAAGAGACACCCTGATGACATCATTCTTGACTGTGCAACACAATTTTTGTGAACTTTAACCTTATGGGAAAGTCGCACTGACTTTTTAGAATATTGAACCGCGGTTTTCACTGCAAATAGGTATATAAACACAAATAAACAGTTTAAACACTCCCATACATATAAACACATACATAAAACATATAAATACACAATAATCTCCACTTTGTAATCCCTACCCGCATTTGTACCTATAGTTAATATAAAAATTACATTACACCAGATAATTTTATATGCAGTACTAAAGCATATTAAATAACATAAATACATACTATGAAACATTAATTGATTGCAAATGTACTTCATATAAACTTCACTTATACAAAATTACTAAATGTTGTATAAGAAAAGAAATGCCAGCATATACATATGACAACCCTATTTGAAATACTATGATTGTTAAACAGTTTATGCATTGTTTTAATTATGTTTCCTGTCTGATGTAATTGCTTCACAATAATTAAACTCCAAGCACAGATATAGTAATTGGATATATTATTTTAAATGTAATAGTAATTTAATGAATAGTTTAAAGGGGAGAGGAGGATAGGGGGAAGAAAACAGTGAAGAATATATATATATATATATATATATATATATATATATATTTTTTTTTTTCTCTCTTTTTTACAGACAATAACACTATTTGACAGTAGCTGAGATATTGTCGCTATTTGTCAGGAGGATAATTTGAGTGGTATATGCTACTCAAATTAGGGGTCTACAACTCCAGGAAGGATACTGGTAGATTTGTTATATTGATGTTTTGTTACAATGATATGTTACTTTTTTATGACATTCACAATAGCAACATATTTTGAGACTCTTCAATTTGTCTATGATTTGATAAGTATGTTTTCTAGCATTAGTGCTTACCAGAATGGATTACAACTATTTTACCTTGTATATAACTTATAACACATAATAAAAATGTTTCTTTTAAAGGGTATTTCAATAAATATTAATGGTCTAAATAATCCTTGCAAGAGAGGAAGCTTGCTCAAATATCTTAAAATTCATAAATCACATCTTGTTTTTTTACAAGAAACACATTTAATATCCACAGATACTGATAAGTTAAATACCAGATATTATTCAATTTTAACAAGCTCAGAACATACTGAAAAGAAAAGAGGAGTAGCTATTTTATGGAATAAAACACTTCCCATGCCTAAAATACTAGAAGTATACAAAGATAACAAAGGTATGTTTTGTTCAGTCACAATAGAACTAAACAAAAAATATATACTTTAATAAATATATATTGGATTCCAGGTATTGGTTCAAACACTGTTAAAATGCATTTAAATAAAATAGTTAGTCTCGCTAAAGGTAATTTAATAATAGCAGGTGATTTTAATTGTATATTAAATGATGAAGATACTAACTCCTCAGTAAAAAGAAAAATTTCAACTTCAGCTAAATTACTATTGAACTTTATGCAATCATTTATATTAAAAGATATAAATAACTTTGCAGATTTAGACTCACTTCCATACACTCATTACTCCCACAGACATAAAACAAACTCCAGAATAGACAGAATTCTAATATCAAAAGAATAAACAGATGATTTAATTAAAGTAAAGGTTATTTCATGTCCCTTATCCGATCACAACTCAATAACTTTTGAATTACTAATCAAAACAAATCACACTGTTATAATTAAAAGAATACCGGCATACATAACTAATTTGAAAGAATTTAAAGAATTTTTACTTTTACAGATGCAAGACTTTATCACATTAAATAATACTAATAATATATCAGACGTTTATATTTGGGATGCCTTAAAAGCCTTCCTATATGGGAGAATTCTCTCGTGGTATAATAATAAAAGAAAATCCTGGGACAAAGAATTATTAGATCTACAATGTAAATTAGCTAAAACTTAACTTAGATAGTAATACTGATAGAAAAAACAAAGAAAAAGAAATAAGTAAATTAAATACAAAATACCTTGAGGCCTTAAACCATAAAACAAAAATCAGAACAGAGAAATTTAAATTTATAACCTTCTCAACGAACCCTAGATCTTTAAATATCTTAGCAAATAAAACAAAAAGACTTAAAAAACTCAACCATATTAAGAAGATCTATTCCCCAAAAAAGAAGAAACTTGTATCTAATATACACAATATTTTACTGGAATTCAAAGAATTCTTTCATAAGATAAATCAGAATTCCCAGATAATGGATTCAAAAGATTTGATTAAGACATTTATAACAAAGCATACTAAATATAGATTATTAAGAGATGAAACTAATAATATAAACCTATAAACCTATATATAAACCTATTTCTTTACAAGATATACAAAATCAGATAACAAAACTTAAATTACACAAAGCCCCCGGGAATGATGGCACTATCCCAGAAATATATAAATTATTACCTAAATCTGCTTTAAATATTCTGCATAAAGTATTTAATATTTCCCAAAGCAAAACCTTCACACCCCCTTCTTGGAAATATACCTTTATCTCACCAATAATCAAATCAAACAGAGATCCTACTAAATGTTCTTCATAAAGACCAATCTCTTTATTAAATACAGATTACAAAATGTTTATGTCCATATATGCTGAGAGATTAAATTTTTTTTTGCCATCATTAGTAAATGATGATCAAACAGGTTTTATTGTAAATAGAACTACTTATGACAATATAAGAAGAACAATTACTTTGATAGATTCAGCAAAAACCTCTAATAAAACTTTAACTTTAATAGGTTTAGATATAAATTGTGCCTTTGATTCAGTTAATTGGGACTATTTATTTATTTTGCTAGACGAATTGAATTTCTCGGATAAGTTTATAAATCTTATAACAAACTTAAAGGGAGTCAGACATATATCAAAATTGGCACTGTCATATCAGAAAACATTCCTATTACAAGAAGGACTAAACAGGGATGTCCTTTATCCCCCCCCCTTTTATTTACATTGATTATGGAACCATGGGCCAATTTAGTAAGAGATGATGAAAACATTGAAAGTTATAAGTTAAATTCAGATACTTCATCTAAAATTCAATTATTTGCTGATGATATTCTGGTAACAGTAAGAGAAAACTACAGATCTATTCCTAACATATTTAAAAATATTAATAAATTTCAAAAAATATCAGGTTTAAGTTTTAATAACAATAAAACTCAGATCATCCCAATTAACCTAAAAAAAACACAATTCAACAAAAGTATAAAAAACTTATACCTCAAAATAACCAGATAATATATTTAGGAATAGTGATTACCAATAACATAAAATATATCATTCAATTAAACTTTAATAATTGCTTAAGCAAAATTTAAGATTCTATAAAAAAATGGAATCATTTACTCTTTTCCATGGATGAAAGGCTTTCTATTATAAAAATGACTATTCTTCCTAAAATGCTTTATATTATTCAATCACTTTCATTAATTCCCCCTAAAACGATAATTAAAAAATTTAATTCTTTGTTATTGAAATTTCTATGGTATCCTAATAAATCCAGAATAGCTTTGCAACATCATATAAATGACTGGACAAATGGTGGTATAAGATTTCCTAACTTGGAATTATATACATTATCCTCAATTATTAACATAGTCTCCTTTCTAATCAATAATACATATTCTTCTAAATGGAAACAATATTTAATCTCGTTAGCATGGGACTCTTCTAATAAACTAAACATTCAAAAAACACTAATGTTAAATAATCCTATTTTGTGGATATTAAAAGATATCTTTACAGTACAATCATATAAGTTAAATAAATCAAATTATTTGCTACTCATCCTAAAAACATTTAGGAACTTTATTTTCAAATTCACTAATTATAAAACATGGATTTTCCTTCTTTTCCCAATTGCTTTTACTCAAGGTATATTAACCACGATAGATAATACAAAAATGCTATTATTCAAAGAGAAACATCTTATTTATTGGTCTCAATTAATAGACAAAGATAGGATAAAGTCTCTTGAGGAACTAAAATTTGAATATGACATAGACTCTAACTCATGGCTATGCATACAGGAATGTAGACAATATATTATAAATAATTTGGAATCAATTCCCTTACATTTAGTATATCCATTACCTAAAATAATTTTATTTTTGACTACACTTATTCAAAATATAAACACTGACAAAACAAATTAGCACACATAAACAAAATACTTAGAAATGATACAATTTTTCACACTGATAAATATTGGGAATATTTTAATATAATTAATAACCATGCTCTTAAAGATCAAGACAAACAAAATATATTAGAATCAGCCTACTACACTACATCTTCCCTAAAGTGGAAGTTATACACCTGGAAATATATGCATAGATCCTTTATAACACCACACATTCTAAATAAATTCAATAAGAACATCAATGATTGTTGGAGATGCAAAGAAGTATTAAAAGCTGACTGGTCTCATATGTTCTATGACTGCATACTTCTATAAAAATACTGGGAAGATATAAATAGTTTTCTTCAAGGTTTATTTACAGATAATCTCTTGATTTCTAAATATTTAATTATATTTAACACTCCAATACATCAAAGTGTTAAAAGACCTAAATATACATTAATATGGAATATTTTAGCAGTAGCAAGAAAAATAATAACAATTAACTGGAAATCAGAAACTTCCCCTATGTTTCAAGAATTCAAAAACCTTCTTACTGAAGTTTGCAGTCTGGAACTTTTGACCATTAAGTCAAGAACTAATAGAAACATGTCTAGAATTAATATGTGGAAAAATTTATTAGATTTGCTAGAAAATTATTGATTGTATATGAACTAACCAATAATTTAGTTTGATATTTATGTGAACGTCATTTGTAAATAGTTATGTTGTTTGTTAGATATAGAATGATTGTGTTTTTTTTCTTTTTTGAATATTGTTAAAAAAATGGAACACTATGTAATTTATTTCTTTATTCAAATGTTAATAAAAATCTTTTTTAAAAAAAAAATATGCTTCATATTCCATTGTGCATTATAATGTTCCATGTCTCTACTTTGCCTGATTAGCACTGTTGTATGCCTCTCAATCTATGTTAACATTTTCCAAAGTTCATTCTTATAAATTACTTTGGTACTTACGTATTATCGCAACCAGATTTTCGTGGTTACGAAAAAAGGATCTGGTTGTGATAATAGGATACCTGCATACACACGAGTGCAGGAAACAGCTGAAACGGTTATTGAAAGTTGTTAGTACTGGAAAAAAAAAAAAACTGCACATTACTTTAACAGCACAAACAGTTTAACAAATCCTCTTCCTGTTTTTCTGTTTTGTGTGCCATACAGACGTCTCAGATCTGGAGTCCTGCTTTCTGAGGCTGTAAACGATTCAGAATGGTAGGCTGACATCAGTTTTACACACAGCTTTCCCGTCCCAGGAGGATTTCAGTGTTGTGCTTCTGAAAGTGATCAGAATGTGTGGAAAACTGTGTGTAAAACTGATGTTAACCTACCAATATGATTCTTTTACAACAGCAAAAAGCAGGAGTGCAGACTTGAGGGTAATATCGGAAACCTGACTCGCTCACAACGTTGTTGCGAAAAAACTATGCCAGTCAGCATATTCATCCCCACAAATACAGGCAGAGCTTTCTTATTTTTCCTTAACTACAGCTAGGTAACAGTATTCTGTTGTTCATTTCAGTCCTACAAAATGGAAGTGACCAAACTATTTACAAGCCACTGAATGCTTTACATATTAGACGAGGTAACAAATCTGGTTGCGATAATACGTAAGTACCATTACTTTAACAGATGGCATTGGATCATTATATTATTGTTCATTTTGACTTTTAGTTTGTGCTTTTCTATAATTCACAGGAACAGAATGCATATCATTGTTCTTTTTAGGTTTATAACTATTCAGTATATCCACAGAAAATATTATAGCAATCTGATTTACAAACTTAACTCTAGATAACATTAAAAGGATCAAGAAGGGAATTTAAGGCATTCCCTTTGCTTTTAAAGGCAAGAAGTGTCTAGTAATGAGAATTCAGTTTTAAACTCTCATTTGGTACATGTCATCGCCATCTGTCCTATTCAAAGTTTCTTAGCTAGTTTAATTTTTATTCACATTGCATTTTGCATAGTTTACAGTATCCAGTTTTCCTAACTGAATTAGGGTCAGGAGCCCTTTCACAGGAAAGAACACACAAGCAAATCTACATAATTACAAACTTCAGGAATGTCATATCTCCTGTACATAGCATTACACACTGATTTGTTACAGTCAGTATATAAAGACATAGTTTAATTGAAGAATAGTTTTTCTGTAGTATAACAGTTGTACAGAATTTTTTAATAATTTTATAGTGCATTGGTAAAATTCTGCAGATTAAATCTACCCCTGAAACTCTAAAACCTGCTGCTTTCCCCCACACCTACACAATTCTACAGAAGGGACAAGAAGCAGATACTTTTACCTGGGATTTCTTGAATACTTCTTTAAATATTCTGTACTTAGTCTTAAATGTCTTTACTGGGCATTGTTATTCTACCATCCTTACTAAGAAGCTTCACAGTTTGGGATGGGGCACTGCTAGCAGTAGGTCTTTTACCATCTTACATACTTAAAAAAATGAGCAATTTTCCATGTGAGATTTACTGCACATACATGATGCACTCAGCTGTTGTTTATAGTTTTGTTGTATGTTTTGTTAGGTACTATGCACGTCAGACATACTGGTCTTGTTGTCACCTCCAGGTGCTGCTCAAGTTTTGATACACACTTGCAAAATACGGTTAGAGACTGAGTTACAGTTTTGAAGATCTATTGTGATTCCAAAATGAGGCTCCTTCTGTGCAGTTTTTATGTGCTTCCCCATGCTCATATAGGTTTCTCTTGCTGAGCTGTCTGATGTCCTCCCACATGTAAAACATGTACTGGCAGGTTGAATGGTTATGCTAAATTGTCCCTAAGTGTGTGTGTACTCTGTGATGGATTTATGTTCTGTTTCAGGCTGTTTTTATTTTCCCTGAGCTCACTATTTGTTAGAAGAAGCTTTGGCCCCACATTTCCCTGAACTGGATGAAAATAGGAATAAAAAATGGAAGGACGAGTGGACAGAGAGATGGAAGGATTAATAGATGTTCAACTTTAAGCCACACCATATTTTATTTCTTTGTACTTTGCCCCTGCAGTTTTGCTATCTTTTTTGCCCTTAGCCTGGATCTGACTGAAAAGGTCCTTTTATGACCAGTCTACCAATGTGGTTAACAAAGAAGACAAAGTTTAACTAAAGGAACTGAATTCATTTGTACCAAGAACTACCCACAACAGTTAAAGGCTACATGCAATCTTCCGTGCATCTTGCTTTGGTCATTTCTGTTACATTTTTAAAGTTTTGGTCTCATACCTAATCATTGCTGCTGAATGCTTTGTACTTTTCCCCATCTTTTTTTTTTCTTACATTCCTTCTGCTCTGCCCCTTCTTTTCTTCTCCACCTCATTGTGTACAACTCCAGCTGTTACTTGCTTCTGTAACAACGTTCCTCTATAGCCCAGAGTCCTGTCTTTCCTTATCTCTACCTACCTGCCCTTGTCCATCCCTCCTCAGTTCCAGCTTCCCACATTTGGGATCCTTCTACTGCCCTCCAAAACCTGAAATGTCTGCTCAGTACACATCTGCTTCTTCTTATTACTATCATTCCCATTTAAAAGGGCAAACCTCCTCCTGCTGCCTTCTCCTGCTTTTCATTTTTCTTCTTGTCGGACATGCTGAGCTTGAGTTTTCATCTCCATTCATTGCTGTTGTTTCCCAAAAGGCCTTTGTATAGTCTAAGACAGACAGACAGACACATACTGTAGATACAGAGATAATAATTCTATTCTAGGACACGTGTTTTGTGTTAGTAATTCAAATCATTGAACCTCATAGTACTGACATAATATTTTCTGTTACTGTCTTTCTCCTGGATCACTTCCAAGGTACAGAACAGACATCTGGTTCTCCAAGACTTCCTTCAACAAGACTGTGAAATGACAGCATGGGAAAGCATACTGTTTGTCAGTGTTCAACTGATCAATGCTCGGAACATTTACACTGAAACTGTGCATGCTTCTTGTAATTGCTGTTAGACTCTGAGAAGAGCAAGGTGTGTGTTGCATTTTTTTGGAATAATTTTGTCCCTGTTCTCTGAGTTTGTGTGATTTCAGAGCTAGTGTGTCTATATATATATATATATATATATATATATATATATATATATATATATATATATATATATATCTCAAGGATGTCAGCTTGCCCCATATCAGGGGTGGGGGCGCAGTGCCATGACCCTTGCAAAAATGTTTGTGTATTTTGTGCCACCTTGGAAGTTTATCTGATTTGAATGTTTTAGATGTTTTTTGCGGGTTGCATAATTTTATGTTGGTTAAATCAGATGCAATTATTTATAGGAAACCCAGCAGAATGCTGTCTCATTTGTTGTCTAAAAATGAGACGAAATTACATTTTCAGTTCTCTGTTTTTCTGCATCTTGGCTTTCTGATAATGCTTTACAACAGCAACAGTTAGAGCTTAAAAATAAAGACCTATGTGGAGTCTTGTGTTGTTAGAACAAATATTCTGGTAAGAATGCTACTGCAAAGTTCCACTGGCCACTGTCATGGGATTTTATCTATACTGTCACATTTAGAAGCAGTTCCAGTAGTCTAATTTCTGTTTATTGAGTACAATTTCATTTCCCTCATGGTATAATATAGAGCATGGCCATAGTTAAATAGTTCAAATTAGAATTATTGCCAACATTCTACATTCCATGCTGAAATGAAATGGAGTACTGTAAAATGCATTATCAACAGTTTAGAACAGGGTCTATATAGTCACATTACTCTGTCTTGTATTCCATTACTAGAGTGTAATGTTAGTACAAATCTTGAATAAAGCAAAAACCAACCACCACCAACCAAAACCAGAACTTGGGTCCGCTTAAGAAGTCACAAAACACAGAAAATACACAGAAGGATCCAAGGACGACCAAAGGCTTCCAAAATAAATCCGTCTTTAATGTACAAAATTTAAAAGCATAAGTGCTTGCGTAGCAAAGCTACTTCATCAGATGCTGTGAAAGCACTTATGCTTTTACATTTTGTACATTAAAGATGGATTTATTTAGTACAAATCTGTATTCTAAAGGGGACTGTTTCTAGACTTTGGCATTTTAAGTGAAGTGTACCACTGTTCTTAGAACTGGGTGTCACTATAACATACAGTGGTTAGGATACTGGTCTACAAAGTTGGGGAATTTGGTCTTGCTGTTACCATCTTCTTCTTGCATATGGTAACCCCAATCTTCTTCTTGCATATGGTAACCCCAAGTATGTTACTTAACATTCTCAACTTCACAGATTTTCTATGTATAAGTAATATGGACAATCCTTGGGACCATCACTTACAAAAATAAATTAAAAAAATGGTGATAAGCTTCAGTTTTTAAGCTGATACAATACACATCAGACAACAGATTATACTTTCAGAAACCTAAAAATGACACGTAACACCAAAATAACCTGATATACAATACACCGCTATTGTCAGACGAGCTTTTCAATGAGCCTTCGTATGTTAAACTAATCAAATTACCTTCCTAAATCAGATAGAACAATGATAACTCAAGAATACATGGAAGAGAGAAAATAATTCTCATTAAAGGAGGGGGTATATTAGACTTCTCTTTAAACAAAACATTTATCCATTACATGGAACATGAGCAAACAAGACAGGAGGGCATTACTTGCACTCACAGTGTATGCTGGGGCCTCAGTCACTACATATGCTGGGGCCTCAGTCATTACATATGCTGGGGCCTTAGTCACTACTATATCAGTGTCATTACTATCCAGACATATTATCATATCACTGGAGTGGCAAATTTATTTCATACTGCTATATTTCATTTACCTCCATGCAATGTGACACCAAGTTATTAGCAAAAAAGGAAAACACTACAGTACACTGCAAGCAAAACGAATTATGCCAGAAAGAAGAAAATAATAGAAGATAAACAAAACTGAAAAGGTGCACTGAATACTGGTGTTATCTGTAAATGGATTGCAGCAGAAAAGCATGCAATATGGAAGGATTGAGCAAGGATTATATGAGAATGGTGGCTGTCCATTCGAGGTTCATCAAATGTGTCCACATTGTGCCATATGCAATCATTCTTCTGAATTTATTGTCCCTTTGCACACTAACAAGATAAGCAACATCCTTGGTTGCTATGTTACAATGCTTACATTTGGAAAGGTGCCTGGTGACTAGATTGTTATTTGTTGAAACAGCTGAGCACTTAAGAACTTTGGGAAGTTACCTTGCCTCACTAACACAGAGAAGAGTATTTACTGCTATGTTACAGTGAAGCCTCTGACATTGTGATGTTAAGTAGCAATCATAGCACATACTCTACCTTCACTAACACAGAGAAGAGTACTTACTGCTATGTTACAGTGAAGCCTCTGACACTGTGATGTTAAGTAGCAATCATAGCACATACTCTACCCTTACTAATCAACTGTACACGCGTCTTATAAGTTTGGGATTTTCATCAGTTATAGGCATAATTTAAATATAGCCCACAATATTTTTAAAAAGATATTACAACTACTTTTTATACATATTTAAATTAAACACGAAAGTGTACCCAGCACCTCTGGAAAAAGCAATTGAAAACATGGCTGTGTAAGGGTGGCTATTTGCCTTTTTTTTTACTGTTTAATGAAGTATCTTTACTTATGCATGATTACAAGCAACTTCTTTAAAACAGAATTTGGCCATGATCAGCATTTCCAAAGTCCAACATAAGTTTCAAGAACCAGTGAAAAGATGTTTTTATATCGCCATCCATTTTGTTATTTCCCTGGGTTTATCATGACTTCTTAAAAGGAGATTTTTTGAAGAGTTGTTCCGTGAAGGAAGATGATGAAAAAAAATTGTCAAATAAGTGCAGAGGTTGGAGGAGGCTTAACCCTCCCCCCCATTTAACAGCTTCATCAGTCCAGTTGCCTCATGAATGGAGAACAGCAACAGTCATCCCTCTGCACAAAGGTGGGCCATCTACAGATCTTGGAAATTACAGACCAATAAGTCTCCTTAGTCTTATATGTAAAGCCATGGAAAAAAGTATCATGGAAATGATCAATAGAGAAATAGTAAACCTCCAGACACTGGACCCAATGCAGTTTGGTTTTGTCAAGGGCAGATCATGCCTACTCAACCTGGTGAACTTCTTTGAAATGGTAACCAAAGCAATGTCTGAGGGAAAAATGGTTCACACTGCCTATCTTGACCTGGTCAAGGCATTTGAAACAATACCCAACATTGGGCATTGTTGACAAACTCAAGAGGTTATGTACAAATTCATATGTCACCTGGTGGATAGTCAACTGGCTCACAGACAGGACCGGAAGTTAGAATTGGGGAATCCACCTCTACAAAGAGGCCAGTCACAACTGGAGCCCCCAGGGATCAGTGCTTGGACCACTCCTTTTTGGCATTTACTTATCTCAAGTCAAGGCCAATGTCAGTGGTTTCTGGCTGACTAATTTGCAGATGAGTGCAAATTAGGAGCTGTAACTGAATCCCACGTTAACACAAATGTTCTCCAGGAGGGACTGACATAGACAAACAACTGGTGTCAGGGCCATGGACTAAAACTAAACGCCAAGAAATTCATAATAGTACCCTTTGGGAAGTCATCCATCCCTGGTAACTATCATATTGAGAACACACCCCTTACAGTTAACCCAGTAGTCAGGGACTTCAGGACACATGTAGATAGCAATCTAGTGTTTGACCATCATGTGTCTATAGTAGTGAGGAAATCATTCTATGTTGCACAATTTATAAACAAAGGTATTCATTCTAAGTCCAAGAAAGTCACTTGTTCTACTGTATTCGGCATCCATCAGACCTCTCATTGAGTAGAGTTCTCCCTTTGGTGTATACCTAACCAGGCATAGCCAACAACTGGAACATCCACAGAGGTTCCTCACTAAAAGAATACAGGGAGTAAGTAAAATGTCCTATTGCAGACCACCTCAAGGCCCTATCCATGTATTTTGTCTCCTACAGGCTTTTGAGGGGAGATCTATGCCTGGCATACAGGCATTGTCAGACCCCACTCTGACAGGGGTCCCTATTAAATGAACAAAAGTTACAAATCCTGAACGCTCACATGAGCAAAAATGCCACAACTCGAAGTTGCTTATTTTCATTGCAGTACAGTGAAGATTGGGATATTTGCCCTTTCTTCACTGTATTGTTATCTCAGAGTTGGAATATATATTTAGCGGGTGGTGTGGGGGCACAGCCCCCCACAATAACCTTTTTGAGTAGCGGCATTTTCGCTCATGTGAGCGTTCGGGATTTGTAACTTTCGTTCATTTAATGGGACCCCTCTGATAGACCTCCTGCATATCCACAAAACAAACAGCACCAGAATTACCTGTTCTAAAGACTTATACTTTGCCTGTGATATAAATAGGACCTGCTGGAGAGAGAGGTATGTATCCCAAAGACTACCCCGTCTATGGAACAGGCTCCACATACATGTGAAGCAGAGTTCCCCCATAACCCAATTCAAGTGCAACTTGAACAATTGGATGGGAAACAGGAAAGTCATCCCTGGTTTGGCATCTGTGTCTCTAATGAACACAGGCAACCTGTAAATGGTTTATCTCCCAGGCCCCTGCTTGTAAATGTTTCATCTCCCAACCCCTGCTTACACTTATCAAGGGTATCAGAACTTGTCAGAGACTTGGAATGTATGGCTAGTCTTAAAAAGGCCCTTGTGGTTATTAGCCTAGTAAACACCTATGAACACATGAACCTATATTAAGAATTCTAAGATCATGGTGGCAGCAAATGGCTACCTACCCCAAACATCTGGTTAACATTTGTTTAGTTTAATTTTTCTTGATTTATTTCTTGTACTTCTACAATGTTGACATTCTGGATCCTACTTCATCAGTCCACCTGAGCCAGCTGTTGGCTACCAAGCCTCTCCTCAGATCCAATCTGGCCAATAGGTAGTGAGTACATGCCTTGGTTTAATTCAAAACTTGCCCATAATCCCTTGTGAGCCCCTCCTTTTAGGCTTTTTTTGGTGTGTGAATGGGCCTATCATTAGCTAAGAGCTAATTTCCTTTTCCAAAAATGTTTGCAACTAGCGCTGTTTGTTGTAGCTCATGAACAATTCCTTGTTTAAAGTGTTAGCTAATTAGCTTGTTAAGAAATTTTTCTGTTGTTTGAACTTTTTCTGCTTCTTGAAGATATTGTGTTCTTTGCTTAGTCTGTGGCAAAGCATCATCATTTTTTCTGGTCTATTAAAAAAGTATTAAGCTAGGTTCAGTAGTTTGAAGACGTATGACAGTTGTAGGCATAAACAACTGCCCAAATAATGTGTGTGCAGTTTGTGTGTCTGACGTATCTGATAGTGGACTGCTCCATTTGTAAGGGTTTTGGTTCAAGGTCCCTATCAGGTAGAAGAAATAAGTTAGTCATTAATGGTTTGATTCCCTCAGATATTTCCGACAATCTTGAGAAGATAGGTAAAAGAAAGAGAAAGATAATGAATCTATGAAACACAGAGATGAGTAGCAGTGACCATCTTCTTCACCCAAGGTCCAAGGTATAACACTTCACCTTCTATGGGCTTTGAAATCTAATTCTCCAATTTTGGAGATAATTTTAGAGAAAGTTCACTCTAAATCAGGCAGCATACCTTCATCAGAAAGGGAATTATCTCTTTTCCAGGTATCGAGACCCCTTTCTACCTCCTCCTTAAAATTAATGCACTCCTTGAGAAGCATCTCTGGAGCAGAGTAGAAGTGGAAGCCTTTTCGAAAATGCAGATGGAGCTTGTTATCATTCCATCCTCCTCTGTTACTAGGACAGATCAGGTTGACACCCTCACCTCTTTCAGCTTCATTCCCAGTGTCAGTCTCTTCACTGGCAATTTCAATGACTTTATCCATCTGGATCCTATATGTTGATACCAAAAGGTCTCCCTTCCTAAGTTTGGACATATTGGCATCTAACTCAATCAACTATAACACCCTCACCATTGAGTGGGTCTTGGACCTGAATGCTTGATGCCAATGTCTTGGCACAGTCCTCAGGGGCAACATATTTGGAACTGAGGGAGTCAGACATGAGAGACTTCAAAGATCCCTCATTAGGAATAAGAAGGGTTCAAAATCCCTTTGGTTCATGAAATCTGAGTCAACATTGATTCCTCCTCTGATAGGGCTTTCCAGGACAGAGGTGGTCTCTTTAATGGATGCCAACAAGGGGTGCAAATAATCCCCTCACAGGAAACTAAATGAGCATCCATGAAAGCTTGCCTGACTGTCCATCTTTGCAGGCAGTTGGGGGGGGGGGGTTATCTCTTCACCCATCCGTGTGGATGGCCACCATGCAGGACAACCAGGTGGAAAAGATTATAAATAGAAGCAATATCATACCATTGTTTCTTAGACTACCAACTCAAAAGCAGTTATTACCAAACATTCCACACAACCAAATGCAAGTATCTCTTCAGAAGGTATCTATCATCCTTCAAAAAAAGTCTATCCAAGAGGCCCCTATAGACCAAAGTGGGCCAGGAGTTTATTAAAATTTATTTTTGGTGCCAAAGAAGAAGAAGGACCTTAGGCCATTTCTAGATCTCAGTGCCCTAAACCAATTTGTAAAAAAAGAAACAATTCAGAATGGTCATGGTAACAGCTATTTTGCCTCACCTCAAGGCAAACAACTGAAAGGCATCCTCAAGTCCTATAGATCACAATCTTCACATAAAGATTTCAAAGGATTCCAGGAGGTTTTTGCAATTTTGGCTAGGAGCCAATTATTAAGAGCTCCAAATGGTGCCCTTTGAGCTTACCACAGCTCCCTGTTCACAAAGTGCATGGCAGTAGTTGTAGCCCATCTACAGATAAAAGGGATCCACGTGTTCCCATACATAGATTACTGGCACCTCACTGCAAGAGAGTTTTTACTATCAGCCACAGACTACCTTTTACAGCTCTGTCTGCCTTTAGGTATTTCCATAAACTATCAAAAGTCACAGCTACAGCCCTCACAACAAATCATTTTCATTGGATGCCATCTAAACACAATCTCATGTCAAGTATCTCTCACCTAATAAAGACGGCCATCCTTTCAACAATCATTACAAATCCTTTGTCATCTTCATAACTCTTCTGCAGCTTGGTTCTAACTCTGGGTTTCAAGGCAGCCTCCATCACCTTGGTAGATTACACTTGATTTCACAAGAGGTTATTCCAGTGGATGCTAACCAACTAATAGTTGCAACAAACAAACTCCCACTTTAGCTGACAGATATTTGACCAAGTCTTGACAGAATCATCTAAACTGGCAGTTGTTGTCCCCATTCCTTCAAATATATATATATATATATATATATATAAATTGTTCAGCACCTTCTGTCAGCAATAGTAACCACCGATGCCTCCACTTTGGGATGGGAGGACATTACGAAGGGAGGATGGTCCAAAGAATTTGGAAATCATCAACATCTATCCTTCACATCAATATCTTAGAGAAGAGAGTGGTCCTCTTAATGTTGCAGGAGTTTCAGGACCACTTACCTCTGGGGATGATAACCATATATTTGGACAACAGGTCTGTGGTTTGGTACATCAACAAGCAAGGAGGAACCAAACCATGCCCCTTATTTATAGAGGCCATGCCAGTATGGCAATGGGCTCCGTATTCAGGTTGCTTTCAAGCAGTAATACACATTCCAAGGTAAGTCAACTGGCTAGTGGACAATCTCAGCAGGTCTATCGTGATGTCTCACAAGTGGTCCTTCAACCCTATAGTGGCTCAAGAAATCGTCAGTCACTAGGGCCAGCCTAGCTGTGACTTGTTTGCCTCTCCTTCCAACATTGAGTAGAAGATACTTTGCCTTAATATCTCCAGAGGGACAGTCATCCAGGGATGCTTTGAGTCTGTCAGATGCCCTCCCCTGGGTCTCCTTTTTACTTTTCCTCCATTCCCCTGATACCCATGTTTCTACAGAAATCTTCAGCCTGCAAATTGCAAATAATTCTTATTGCTGTGTACTGTCACATATTTAATTTACCATATTCAGGCTTCATTTAAGAAAGCCCTCTTGGCTTCTAGATCCACAGCCAGATGTTGTCTGTTATCCTTCTGGACAGTCTCACCCAGACCTTCACAACTACAACTTAAACAAAGTGGTTTCTCTAATTCTTGTAATGGCCAGACATACTTTTTTTCAGAAAATGCATTCAACATCTTGTCTACCTCTCAGAAACAATCCACTCAAAAGAGCTATAAAATAAATAGAAACATTTTTCTACATAGGCTGCCAATGAAAGCTTCAATCCCTATTCCACTTCCATTGCAGATGTCCAGCAGTTCCCTTGACCCAGGCTGTACTACTCAACTACCAAAGTTCAGTTAGCTGTTATTTCTAACTATCACCCTGGTTACCAAAACAGTACTCTGGCCTCTTATAAACTGTAGAAAGGCTTTTCTAAAAGGTGTATTCCTTCTTTATCTTCCAATCAAGGATCACACTCATTGTTAGGACTTAAACTTAGTTTTGGAAGCACTAACAAAACCTCCATTTGAGCCAGCCTCTTTGGCATACCTGAAGTTTTTTCCCGTGGAAACAATTTCTCTGCTGCTATCACTTCAGCAAGACAAACTTCAGAATTATATGCTGTGTCTGTTGGCACTCCATATTTGATTTTTCTCAAATATAAAATCAACTTAATAACTAACCGATTCTTCATCCATAACATGGCTTCTAAATGTAATCTCAACCAGTCAATTAACCTTGCAGTGTTGTTTCCAAATTATTCCAACAAGGGAGAATATTTACAACACACCTTAGACATCCAGAGAGAACTCAGACTCTGCTTTCACAAGACAAATTCATTCAGAAGAGTTACCCCAGTTGTTTGTTTGCTTCATTTGCCTCTAATAGACTGGGCTTGAAATTTTCTAAATAAACACAGTGTAGACGGCTATCAGATTTTTATCACATATGTCTACTCCAATAGTAACAGATCCAAGGTCAAAACCTCAGGTCCATTATACAAACTCTATGGGAACCTCTCCTTTAGGAATTCCTCCAATTATATTTGTGCAACAGCCACATGTTCCAACCCGCACACATTTTCCTAAGCACTATACATTTGATATTCTTTGCAGAACCAGAACTTCATTTGGAGCTTCAGTTTCGAAAAGTATCCTGTCAGGATACCACTTAAGATTTCAAGTACCTTGGGAATCTGTCCCAACAGTCAGATCAGATGGACTTATGCAATAGGATATGAACATTATGAATTTACCATAACTCTGATCCTTTTCATTCAAGTCCATCTGATATGATATCTCTTATCTATCTCCTATATGTTCATAGGTGTTTACTAGGCTAATGACTACAAGGGGCTTTTTAAGCCTAGCCATGCATCCCAAATCTCTGACAAGTTCTGATACCCTTGATAAGTGTAAGCAGGAGTTTGGGAGATGAAACATTTACAAGTAGGGGCCTGGGAGATGAACCGTTTACGGGTTTACCTGTGTCCATTAGAGACATAAGTGCCAAGCCAAGGATGAATTTCCTGTTCCCCATCCAAATATCTAAGTTGCACTTGAATTGGGTTAGGGAGTAACTCTGCTTCATATGTATGTGGAGCTTGTTCCACAGACTGGGTAGTCTCTGAGATACATACCTGTCTCTCCAGCAGGTCCTATTTAAATCAGAGGCAAGGTTCAAGTCTTTTGAGTGGGTAATTCTGGTGCTGTTTGTTTTGTGGATGCACAAGAGGTCCATCAGAGTGGGGTCTGGCAATGCCCTGTATGCCAGGCATAGATTTCCCCTCAAAAGCCTGTAGGAGACAGAATGCACGGATAGGACCTTGAGGCTGTCTGCAGAGGACATTTTACTTACGCCTTGTATTCTTTTAGTGAGGATGCTCTGTGGATGTTCCAATTATTGGATATGCCTGGTTAGATACATACCAAAGGGGGAATTGTACTCAGTGATAGGTCTGATGAATGCCGAATACAGTGGAACAATGACTTCCTTGGACTTAGATGCCATACCTTTGTTTATAAGTTGTGCAACATAGAATGATTTCCATACTACTGTATACACGTGATGGTCAAAGGTTAGATTACTATCTATGTGTATCCTTAAGTCCCTGACTACTAGGTCAACTCTAAGGGGTGTGTTGTCAATATGATATTTACTAGGGATGGATGACATCCCAAAGGATATTATTATGCATTTCTTGGCATTTAGTTTTAGTTCATAGCTCTAATGCCAGTTGTTTGTTTGTGTCAGCCCCTCCTGGAGAACATTTGTGTCAGTGTGGGATTCAATGACAGCTCCTAATTTGCAATGATCTCCAAATGTAGTCAGCCAGACATCACTGACACCGGCCTTGACTTGAGAAAAGTAAATGCCAAAAAGGAGCGGTTCAAGGACTGATCCCTGAGGGACTCCACTTGTGACTGGGCTCTTTGTATAGGTGGGCTCCCCAGTTCTAACTTCCCGAGTCCTGTCTGTGAGCCATTTGGCTATCCACCACGTGACATATGAGTTTGAACCTAACCTTTTGAGTTTGTCAACAATGTCCGAGTGGGGTATTGTGTCAAATGCCTTGGCCAGGTTAAGATAGGCAGTGCGAACCATTTTTTCCCCTCAGACATTCCTTGGTTACCTTCTCAAAGAAGTCCACCAGGTTGAGTAGGCATGATCTGTCCCTGAAAAAACCAAATCGAGTTGCGTCAAGTTTCTGGAAGTTTACTATACCTCCATTGATCATTTCCATGATAATTCTTTCCATGAAAGACCAAGTGAAAACAAGCAAACAAAAAACAAACCAAAACAGTCCAAATGAAAAGCGTAAAAAAAGCGCTGGAAGCGCTAAAATAAATAATTCAATTTTTATTTAAGGTTTTTATTTTTCATCAACTAGAGAGGATCTTCAGATAAGGTGCATTAATTTTTTAAGGAGGTAGAGGGGTGAGAGATATACCTTGAGGTT
This sequence comes from Protopterus annectens, assembly GCF_019279795.1. Lineage (NCBI taxonomy): Eukaryota > Metazoa > Chordata > Ceratodontiformes > Protopteridae > Protopterus > Protopterus annectens. Next base: position 298,435,056 of record NC_056739.1, read on the forward strand.
ATTAAAATTATTTATTATTTACGTTTTTTGATTTTTTTTGTGATGCAGCTTTTGAACTCATTCTTTCCATGACTTTACATATAAGACTAGGGAGACTTATGGGTCTGTAGTTTCCAGGGTCTGTAAATGGCCCACCTTTGTGCAGAGGGATGACTGTTGCTGTTCTTCATTCATGAGGCATGAAGTCTGTTTGGAGGCTACAATTAAATAGTAGTTCCAGATGCCTGGATAGGTCATGTTTCATGCTATTTAGAAGGCATCCTGGGACACTGTCTGGGCCCATTAATGCAGTATGTTTGGTCTTAGAGAGACCAATAAGGACCTGTTTCCTAGTGATAGTAGGGGGACTATACAGATTATCATATATGTACATGTAGTTACTAGGCAGCAAATTTGATGTGAAGGGAGAGGCTTTCAGAGGCTTATGGGAACATTTTGAAGAAACTTGAGGTATATGAACACTAACTAATGGATGGTTCGGATTCAAGGAGCAGCTTGGTAACCCACAGTTGTATTACATGGACTTGAATGACAATGCTCCAGCATTACGGTAAGTGCATTACTTCTGTGTCTGAAGCATCTTGTGATTGGCAAGTACATGTACTTTGGCTGATCCCTCTGCTTCTCATGCTGCAAGGACTTCAGCTGAGGCATCATATCACTGGAGTACAAAATGTGTGGGCTAATGACCCTTTTCAATAATTAAAACAAGTTGCAGTACTCTTTTGTGACTTCCTGCTTTCCAGATCTGTGTTCAAGTATACCAATCATTTCACTTGCTTGAAAAATTACTTGTGGCCTGAAGCAGATGTCATATTAGAAATTCAATTCAGTGGCTTGCAGACTATAGCCAGAAGCAGATATCATATTGAAGCAGGTACCATATTAGAAATTCAATTAATTGCCTGCCAATCTATGTTAGAAGAATTTCCAAGAGGGTATCCCACCTCCATAGTGACTCGGCCAATGTTCCCCAGCTAATCCGACTTAGGATGATGTTCTGCACTTACACATCCCCAGCCTCCTCTAGAGATACAACATAAGGAGTATCCATGCATGTGCCAACCCCCGCATAAGCAAGTCCTTCCTTTCCTGACTGCACCCCAGATGCCCAAACCACTAAAGGAACCAGTGTTGTTTTGGCTGTAGTCAGGGTTTTATCCCTCTTCACTACTGTGTGGCTAAAGTCTTTGTTTATTATGCCAACCCTAAAACATCCTGTTCCATGTTGTTTTTAATTACTATTATGTAAAATATTAAAATTTGTGGCTACTAATTTTTAAATTTTCCAAATTAAGTTTCACATATTGGCACACAAGTTTAATTGTACAATTGGTTAAATTATATTCTTTTATTTATTTGTTTAAATTTGTTTACTGGAGAATAGCACTTATCAAACAATGACCAATTACATGCTGAGCACTGGCTTATATCATAATGTAACTAAAAGAATGCAAAGCATACAAAAGACAATGGTTTACATTTATAAGTATAGACAGTATGACAAATGGTACATATGCAGAATATCTAAAAAAAACAAATATATGTACAGTTACATAACTGGTATAGAAAAGGGAGAATATTGTTAAAGTAGGAGGAGAAGAAGTGGTGGAGATGTGGGCAGTAGTAGGTAGTTAGGAAAGCTAATAGAAACCAAGATGAAAGGCAGGTCTACATTATGCATTGTGGATTTAGAACCGTAACAGTGTGGTAAGTTGAATTGCAGTTTAGGATGAGAGAGCTCATCAGGTGGTTCAGATATGTGGGAGGTAAAATATGCAGTTGGATATACTGGTTTATGTGACATGTCCTTTAGATGGACAGTTGCATTCAAGCTGTTTTAGGTTCATAGGTTTTTGTGAGACTCAAACCCTGCACCTTATGTTCCCTGTTTAGTATGTACTGTTTGAACTATGACCTGAACAGGAAGTAGTTAGTGTGCAGTCAGTTAAATTTGGAGGAAGTGAATGCCATAGTTTAATAACCAATACAATGAAACAATGGCTAGTAGACTGCAGTCTGAGAGAAGGGGTTGCAGGGATTGGAACGGACTCCGCTTCTTAAGTTATACGTTTGAATGGCAGTAAAACATTTGGAAGAGAGAGGGGAGTGCGGGTCAAGTTTGAGTTTAAGACTGTGTGTGATTTGACAAAACTGTGCTAAGGGAATGATGGGTTGGATTGCTGACTGCCGCTACTGCTCTACTTACTTTTATTTACTTCCTTTAACAATAGGATAAATTAATTGGTTATAAATAGTGTCCCATTTTCATGTTGTATGAAGAAGTACACAAAGTCTAAATTGCCTGAACTTTTTTATATACAAAAGTAAAATAAAGCCATGGCTCTATGCAAAAGTTGCACTTTGTGGTGAAATTACTTTTTTTTGCGTACATTCAGTATTATTAATATTGCAGAAATGAACAAAAATTGGATTCAGGAAAATTATAAACTGCACATTGTAAGAAACAGTACACTCATATCCATCTGCACCTTGTCTTCATTTCCTCAGCATGATTTTTAAACCTCTGCTCATCTAGTTTAACAGTTTCAGTAAATATACCACTTGGCAGTGTGCAAATTTTTCATGTTTAAAGTGGAAGGTACTTCATTTTGCTCAAGTTTTATTGAGATAAAGTTAAACATTCGAGTTTGGTCAAACAAAATGCTTACATATTTGAAAGATGTACTTGTCTGGATTGGAGTAAAATCATCTAGCTTGTCCCATATAACATGGATTTGTTTTGAGTTCAAAGTATTTTTTTTCATTAATTGTTAAGTTATTTGGAGAGGGAGTTGTGCCTATTTCTAGCTGGCTTCGTAGCATACAGAGTTGTGAGCTTAACATAGTATTACCATATTATCAGCATAGAGGATAAGGGGAGGTGGAGGAAAATAATTGGATGTCTTTTTAATAAATATCCCATCGTGATGAGTGGGCTTAATAGTTAGCATTCTGGCCTTTGGTGCTGGAAGATCAGAAGGCTGTGGGTTCTATTCCTACACCAGGCAGCTGGGTTCATTTTTTTTTCAATAGTAATACTGCATTGCAGTATAAAAGGTATGCTGCAATCCTGAGCATGCCATCCTTTGGATGAGATATTGATCTAAGACCACATCTGCAGGAGTTGGTAGCAGCTGATGTGGTTGTAAAAGATCCCATGGCATTAGCAAGGAGATTAGATGCCCTTTATTTATATACTACATGCAATATATACAGTATATGTGTAATTAATTACATATTTACAGATTTAGGATTTTTAGTAACATGCACAGATACTCATTTAATGTCATTGCACATACTTAATCTTCCATGCTTGACCTCCATGTCTTCTGCCACAGCCATAATCTTATTTTCCACAGAATGTCTGATAAAATCTATTTCCTATTAAATAAAATTTTATTTGTACTTTCATTTCATACTATCATGTAACAGAATACTTTTTAACAAAGTCCTCATTCTTTTTTCCCTCATAATACCTATACAAAATTATACTCATGTTAAATTCTTCTCCTTTAACATATCATCAAAATTTTTTCATCACATTATTACATTTTTTTATTAAGTTAAACAAAACATGTTCACTTGTTTCCTCTTCCCTGCAATAAAAAATAAACATATTTCTGTTTACAGGTAACCTGTTATATTATCAACCACAACAAAAATCCTCTCAAACTAATAGTTCTCTTTATTTTTTTCCACTCCTTTTAATAGCATCAGTAATGTCTTTACATAAATTTTCCCAAGAATTAGCAAACATATTTCCATAAATTTATTACATCACTCCTATTTTCCCTGAATTCATCCACACTTCATTTCCATGCAAAAAATCTTCTCTTGATAACATTTTAATTCTTCATCTGTAATATATTTCTCCCTTTTTATCTTCAATACTTCTCAAAACATCTTATATTTATGATTAAAAATACTTGTAATTATCCCACCAAACTCATCCTTCCTATACTTTAATATCCAAAATAAGTGAAGATGCAGAACCAGTCCACAGTCATCTTTCAATATAAAATGCTTCTTTTTACCAGGTTTAATCATGATCCCCATATAAAAGAAAATATTGCATCCATAATCTCCTTTTCTAAATTTGCCTGAATTTGGGAGACTTCAACTACCCATCAATAGATTGGTCTAGCTATTCCTGTGCCAAAGCTATCGGCCAGAGATTCTTGAACTTTGCAAACTCCAATGCCCTGGATCAGCTGGTAGACACCCCTACTAGGGTTTCAAACATCCTGGATCTGGTACTCACAAATATGATTGACCTTTGCACCATCTCAAGTGTACAGTCATCTCTAGTGAGACCTGACAAGTCAGTCACACGAGAAGTAACAATAGTATCTGACCCCTTCCCCCCAGCTGGAACTAAACTAAAAAAATTCTCCAAAGCTAACTATAATCTCTTATGAGATGATACTACTAGTTTCATAGTCCCTACCCCTAGTGATGGTAAGGATACCTATGCCAGGGCTTACTCCAATGCCTTGTATAAACACCTCCACAGTTGCATCGACTCAGCTGTACCTGACAGGATAAACTTAAGTTCCTCACATAAAAACAAGCCTGTTTGGTGAACATCTGCCACAAACAGGCTGTATAACAGGAGAAAGATACTGCTGTCCAAAACTAGTAGAAGATGGTCCCCAAACTCTAAGGACTCCCTTAACGGACTAAATAAGCAAAATAGACACCTAGTGAAAAATCCAAAGCTAACTACAAATCTAAATTGGCCACAGTAGCCAAGGGTAACCACAGGGCATTCTTTGGCTACATCCACAACCTCAAAGGAAAATCCCAGATTTGCACTGAACTTGTTGTAAATGGCACAACATATACTGAACCTGGTGATATTGCTAACCTGCTGGGAGATATGTTCAGTAAAAACTTCTACCCCCTGTCACCACCAGACTGGAAAACAGCCACTGTCATCCTCCTGTACAAAGGAGGCTCCTCTGCTGACCCTGGGAATTACAGACCAATAAGCCTGACCATCAAGGCCATGGAGAAAATCATCATGGGCCTCATCAACAAGGATATAGGCGACCTCCAAACACTAGAACCATCACAGTTCAGTTTCGTCAAAGGGAGATTATGCCTACTAAACTTGGTGGACTTCTTCAAGACAGTCACCAAAGCCCTGGATGAAGGCAAAAATGTGCATTCTGCCTATTTAGACCTAGCAAAGGCCTTTGACACTATTCCTCACTCAGGCATCATTGATAAACTTACGCAACTGAACATAAACCAGTATATAGTTAGGTGGGTTGCTAACTGGCTCACCAATAGAACACACATAGTTAAAATAGGGAATTGTTCAACCTCCAGATCAGTAAACAACGGAGTACCAAAGGGCTTGGTACTGGGGCCCCTATTGTTTGGAATTTACTTTTCAGAAGTGCAGGCCAAAACACAAGCCATGTGGCTAACAAAGTTTGCAGATGACTGCAAGCTGGGTGTGATCATTGAATCCTCTACCCTTCAGGAAGGTCTTACTCAGACCAAGGATTGGTGCAAATGGGCTCAAGCTAAACGCTAAAAAGTGTATCATCATCCCCTTCAGCAAGGGAGACATCCCTGCAAAGTACCACTATTAACAACAACATCTTAAGTACCCAATCAGTGGTAAGAGATCTGGGAACAAAGGCTGACAGCCACCTCTTCTTTGGCTATCATGTCTCCACAGTGGTAAGAAAAGTCTTTTATGCTACCCATATCATCAATAAGGGCATTGCCTCCAGAAAAAGAGGTTGTAACCCTCCTGTACTCCTCCCTTATAAGACCAACACAATGCGCCCTTTGGTATGTACCTTGACAAGCACCTCCAACAATTGGAGAGATCTCAGAGGTACCTTACAAAGAAAATTCAAGGTGTGCAACACCTATCCCATGCTGATAGACTAAAGTCCCTGTTGCTTTACTCCATGTCCTACAGACTACTCAGGGGAGACCTCTGCCTAGCCTATAAAACAACCACAGACCCTGCCCTGATGGAAATGTTACACATTAGCAAGATAAATGGTACTGGCTGCACCTGCTCTAGTGTCCTCAACATGAGAAGTGATATTAACAAAACTTGCTGGGGAGACAGGTTCATTTCCCAAAGGCTTCCCCTAGTCTGAAATAAACTTCCAGTCATAGTGAAACACAGCCCCTCACTGACCCTCTTCAAGTGTAATCTGGATAACTGGATGTGGAATTACAAATTCACCCTTGGAGTTTTACATGCATTCCTTCTGGACAGGGGCAGCAGGTGTTTAGTCAGGTGAACTAATAGCACCATTGAAGAGGGAAAAAAACTTGGCTAGGCTTGTAAGGGCCCCAAGGCCATTAGCCTAGTAACCTCCTGAGATCCTATGATATACATTTGATGCACATGAAATCTTAAGCACTATTGTAGCATTTATTAAATATACATTTTTTTTTAAATGACAGTTATGTTTTTCATAACACACTTATTTCTTTAATGTAAGTTTATATGTATTTACTAGACTACTGATCCAAACCAGGGGGTGAACTTTTGGTTTTCTATCCATTCATAAAATTTAATTTGAATAGAGTAAAGGAAGTACTTTACTTTATGTGGACAGGAAGAAGATTCCACAGTGGCGGATGGTGACTTCAAAGCAAGGGGGGCTGCAGGAGGCATCTGAATGGGTGGAGCCAAATACAGTATAGTGGCAGGTCTGTAACCGCTACCTATCAAACAGATGCAGTCATTCACTTTCATACACAGCAAGCTGCCCTTCATCTTGGCCCCACACCATCCAGACAGATTACTTCTTTCTTGCTTTTTCATATTTCATATTATTTTTAACAGTCTGTAACTGGCCATGACTTTCCCATAATTTAAGTCTGAAGGAAGTAATTGAATTAAGATGGGGTCTGCTAGGGCCCCAGAAGTCATAAAGATATAGATGCAATGAGGTACAGCTTAGATTTTTTTTTAGCTAATGTTTGACTTAATGATGATGGCCTGAACAAAAGTATCATGAGAGAGGAAATACATTTAGTCTTTCTGGGAATTGTGCCTGCCTTCCTGACCCTCCAAAAAGACATTTATCTTCTGTGGTGTTAGAGTGGGATGAAAAGTAAAGGAGCAAATGGCCAGAGGCATATATTTTATTGCTGAGTGTCTGGGAGAAGAAATCAAAGCACGTGGATAAAATTAGCAAAGAGAATAGGAAAACACATAGAGTGAATGAACAGCCAAAAACCAACAGAACAAAGTGCTGTTATATGGCAACACTAATCAGTGCAGCGCTGTGCCAATGATCAGGTGCTGCAGCACACATCCTACCCAGACCACTAATCAGTGCAGGTCTGTGCCAATGATCAGGTGCTACAACACACATCCTACCCAGACCACCAATCAATGCAGCGCTCTGCCAGTGATCAGGTGCTGCAGCACACATCCTACCCAGACCACTAATCACTGCAGTGCTCTGCAATGATCAGGTGCTGCAGCACATATCTTAACCAGATTACTAATCAGTGCAGCGCTGTGCCAATGATTAAGTGCTACAGCACACATACTACCCAGACCACTAATCAGTGCAGCACTCTGCCAATGATCAGGTGCTGCAGCACACATCCTACCCAGACCACTAATCAGTGCAGCACTCTGCCAATGAGCAGGTACTGCAACACACATCCTACCCAGACCACTAATCAGTGTAGCGCTGTGCTAATGATCAGGTGCTGCAGCACACATCCTACCCAGACCACTAATCAGTGCAGCACTCTGCCAATGATCAGGTGCTGCAGCACGCATCCTACCCAGACCACTAATCAGTGCAGTGCTCTGCCAATGATCAGGTGCTGCAGCACACATCCTACCCAGACCACTAATCAGTGCAGTGCTCTGCCAATGATCAGGTGCTGCAGCACACATCCTACCCAGACCACTAATCACTGCAGTGCTCTGCAATGATCAGGTGCTGCAGCACATATCTTAACCAGATTACTAATCAGTGCAGTGCTGTGCCAATGATCAGGTGCTACAGCACACATCCTACCCAGACCACTAATCAGTGCAGCACTCTGCCAATGATCAGGTGCTGCAGCACACATCCTACCCAGACCACTAATCAGTGCAGCACTATGCCAATGATCAGGTACTGCAACACACATCCTACCCAGACCACTAATCAGTGCAGTGCTCTGCCAATGATCAGGTGCTGCAGCACATCCTACCCAGACCACTAATCAGTGCAGTGCTCTGCCAATGATCAGGTACTGCAACACACATCCTTCCCAGACCACTAATCAGTGCAGTGCTCTGCCAATGATCAGGTGCTGCAGCACACATCCTACCCAGACCACTTCCTTCCCAGACCACTAATCAGTGCAGTGCTCTGCCAATGATCAGGTGCTGCAGCACACATCCTACCCAGACCACCACAGACAGCTACTTACTGAATGCAATGCTGATGTTTGACTGTTACAGAAAGTAAAAAAAAATATGTACACTACTCCTGCAAAGCCAGAATAATAATTACTTATTTTAAACAAATGACAAGTGTCAGCCACCTTTCTCCACGGACAGCCACTGCATCCAACAATTAAAGCCAGTTTTATCGACTTAATGTACCTCAGACATCAGAATGTAATAAATAAAAACAACTGGACAAAGTAATTTATTTTAAACCCTCCTTACACAGATGAGACCATCAGTTATTTTCACATCGATCCCTTCAGTATTTTAATCATGCATGCTCAAGCAGGAAATATAACCCCCCCCCCCAACAACCCATTCAGTAGTTTGTCCATGTATGCACATGGACTTCACTTTTATCAAAATGAAACATTTCTCCCAATGATCTCTTCAGTGCTTTGTCCATGCATGCACACTCACATATACATACAGTCACACACACACTTTAAGTGGTACACATAGTGCCTGAAAAAAAAAAGTGTAAAATAAATTAAAAAAACTTTTATTGTGCTCATGCTTCCTCTTCCACAATAACTACTACCTTTGTATTGGGTAACCTGAGGCAATCTGTGCCAGTAGGAAGGGCTCCTTGCTGCATCATGCAGCTGTCCAGTGATTCGCTCATTGACCAATGCTTCCATCACTTCCAAATGCTGCTGATCAAACCAGACTGGCTGCTGATCAAACCAGATTGATGACTGGGAAAGCTAATACTGGACTGTTTTCAAAACAGTCCAGTAATTCTATGAAGCAGATTATCTGTTTGCTTGTTTCAGATCTACTTGGAACTCAGCTCGTGTATGGAGTTCCAAGGACCCGGAACACAACAGAAAGCCAACTATTATTCTTAATTTAAAAATAATAGTTTACCATCTGAGTTAGCACATTTCTTTCTTTCCTTTTTCTCTTTTTTATCTGTGGATGGTGGGGGCTGCAGCCAAGCAGCCAATACTATGCGCCACCCCTGGAATTCCAAAGAATTGGCATTCTCTGTGATTCATATTTATCCTTAAACATGTTCTATTTATGTTGTAGAAGAGTTTAAGAACTCTTGTGCAGGTGTTTATGCCACCACTGGACTTGTGGAGGTGTACTAGATCAGACAGAATAGGGTTTGTATGTGTGGCAGAAATCAACCCTTAGTGGCCTGTATGATAACAAGAAGAGGGACAAGGGATTCAGATGGTCAGTGTAATTTTTTTATGATTTAGGCCCTTGATCTCCTTGTTGAGAAATTGTTGGGGGCATTCAAGTTGTAAGTGTTTGGACCGGTACATACTGAATGGGGCATTACACTCCATGACCAGCCAAATACAGTAGAATGATCACATTCCCGGATATACACGCCATACCCTTACTAATAAAACAATGAAAAAGGACTTTCTTAAAATAGTAGATACACTGTGATGGAAGGACAATTTGTTGTCTACATAGGTTCCTTGGCCTTTAATTACCAGATTACTTTTTAGGGTTATGTTGCCAATGAAATATTTACAGGGTACATCATGCTTGCCAGAGGAGACTAGTATAGTATGTTAAAGGTCCTCTTGGAGGATTTTGGTGCCCTCTGTAGAGTTTATGATGGCACAGAGTTTACAGTCATCTACAAACTTGTTCAGCCATAAAACCTTAACATTTGCTTTGATGTCGGAGAAATAAATGCCAAAGAAGAGTGGCCCAAGGACCAAATCCTTAGATATGCTACTAGTTCATGTTCTTTGGGAGCAAGTAGAGCCACCTACCCTGATCGTTTGTGAGCCAATATTCTATCCAGTGAGCTGCCCTCTCTTGTATTACTACATTAATATATTCCACTGGGAGAGTTTATCAACAGTACCAGAGTGTGGAATGGTGTCAAATGCCTTTGCGAGGTCTAGATATGCGGTGTGTACAGGTTTTTCCCTCATCCACTGCCTTAGTAACTTTTTCAAATAAATCAATTAGGTTAAGCAGGTAGAAATCAACCCTTGACAAAACTGAACTGGCTTGGATCAAGTGTTTGGAAGTTACCTATGTCCATATTAGTTCTATAATGATCCTCTCCATAGCCTTATAGATGAAGCTGGTCAGACTTATGGGTCTATAACTACCTGGGTCTATTGATATCACACCTTTCTGTATGGGACAACTGTTGCTGTCTTCCATTTGTTTGATACAAAACCAGTTTGTTGGCCTCTGCAGGGGATTTGACAGGCTCTGTTTCAGAATGGACAGTAGACAGCCTCATACGTTATCTGGCACCACAAAAACTGTGTGTTTGGAACGTGCGTTCAGGACTTTTTCTTGGGAGATTTTTTTTGGGGTAGATGTGGCTATGTTTTCTAGGAATGTGGGGGGTGGGTGAAGTTAGCCAATCTACTAGCAGATAAATTTAGCTCGATATCTTCAGGGTGAGTATATGACATCATTTACTATTAGCTCTGGGCAGTAGTGCTGGACATTGTTTCTTATGTTTCAAACACAGTTAAAGAAGGCCTTATTGTTGTCTTTCACCTGGATGGCTATTTGTATATAAATATTCAATTAGATCATGCCACTTTTTCACTGTTTCCATATCACCAAATTTTAACTTCTAACAAAGAAACTTCTTGCATAAAAAATACATTCAGTCCTAACTACCTTCTCTAATGCTTTACTTTTTTTACCAACTCCTCTCAACAAATCATTGAACATAATCAACACTTTTCTAATGTAGATTTTATTTTATTTTATTTTACTAATACTGCTATATCTCCATAAAATAAACAAAATAGAATAGCCACTTCCCTTTGCATTAAGCAATTGGCATCTGATATCCTGTGCTGTATTTCACCTGCTACTATATTCATCACCAATGAACACAGGATCTTCCTCACAGAATACGCCTAACTTACCTGATATTGGATAGAAATATGCTTCTTATATAATTCATCAACCAAAGTCTTTATTTTGTTACCTTTATATATAGATAGATATAATAGCTCTCAAAAGTTTATCGTTATCTTCATACTGCTCTAAAATATCTCAAAAGGCACAATGTCCATCAATATTCAATGCCTTATGAATGAATGCCACCTACCATCAGCTTAACATCTTCCTTCCTACTTATATCAGCAAATGCATTACAACTTATAATGCTTGCCATTTCTTACCCTTTGTTTCATAAATATCTGCTGCATACTATCCTAATTTACAGGGCTTTATGAGCCACTTCCTGTATACGTCTGTCATATCTCAGCTGGAGTGCCTTTATAAATATTTTATAATCCGCATTATTTAATGGTACATGTCTCCAATTTCTCATTAGTTTCATTCTTCTTCCATATAAAGTTTAGTATACCTTAACGTATACCCTGTTAATAAAACAAAACTGTATTTAACCATTCCTTTAACAAAAATGTAAATTTTTGCATATGAAGTTCCCCAGAGCTCTGGCCAGCTTTCATCTAATCAGAATGAATGCCTCCTCATGTCTCCCCTGAAAAATTGCCACTGTCCTAGTGGCCCTAACTCAATCAACAAAGAGTAAAATAAAATAAAAAATACACTTTCAGCACAAGACATTGTAACAGAATGTTAGTGGCTGGTATCCTACTCCTGTATAGGTCTCAACTAAATTTAAGACTTAATAGTCAAGGTAACTCTACCTCTCACTCCAAACCCAAAAGGTTAGTCTTAAAAAAATCAACTGGTAGCTTAATTTAACATGCAGTTGCTTACCTCACACCATTAAAGAATCCCAGTTTTTTACTCAAAGTATGTATTTATTTATTTGCAGTTTGTTTGCCAGGATAATCCAATTGGGCCACAATGAGCCCGTTTTCAATGGAGTCCTGGGGAGAAAAGCTCCAGAAAAATACAAATACATAGTACACATTGCACATTTACATTACAGATTATATCATAGGAATACAAAGTAAATGTAATAAGAAAAGGTTAACAATGATGGAATACATCAGTATAGTTTGTAAAACAGCAATAAAAAACACTTTTTTTACACCAAAGTAGCAGCACAGGTATTTGGTTTGTTGTCTATTATCTCGTCTATTGCCAGATAGTATTATTACTGCAGCAGACAAATATAAACAAATCTGGTGATTTCAATGTATACACTTCTCTGGTCCTCATGCTAATTACACACTGAATTTGTGGCCAATGTTAGTCTTATTCAGGAACCCACATACCCCAGCCTTAAATTAAATTGTCACTCTTCTCAACCAATCCTACAAGTATTTCCCCTATTATTGTATTTCCCCACCTTCAGAGATCAGTGTTCCATTTATAATATAGTAGTAAAACAGTCCTCAATACACATTTGATTTAGGCACAAATCTATTAGAATATATCCAATATTGTAAATCTTCTCACTCCACCCTTTATTGGTCTTTAATACTCAACTCATAAGATGAACTGGATAATTGAATACCTAACCAACACCCTGTAAAAGCTCCAAACCAAACTGTTCCCTATAATCACTACACTATACAAGGTCAACAAAAATCAAGACTTAACTAAAGAGCTAAATACTGCTAAAACTTATCACAAACAGCAGCAATGTCCAACCAAAGAGACACCTACACACTTTACTCAGCTCATCTAGTGAAACAAGCCATAAGACGACACAAAGACAGACCATCAAAAATCAAGCTTAGATTAATCAAAACAATTCTGGAATTTGGAATGAAGTGAACCTTCTTATTGGCTGTAAAAATTCTAATGAGAACAGTCATAAGGTAGGATTTCCAAACACATTATGCCTGGGAGAAGAAGCAATGCTGAAGCTGCAGAAGTTTTATCTTGTAAGTAATGGCAAATGAACCACCTTATACAATGTATGGGGAATTAAGTAAGGTGCTAGCAGGTTGCAATATGTTGTGGACCATGAATAAGTCTGTAAAGGCATGACACTCTTCAATGCTCATATACGAAAGAAGTTAAAATTGGCAGAACACTCTTTTGTCAGATGGTGTGCTAGCTACAGGCTGAAATTTCCTAACATCATATCCTATCCCTTATGAAAGCTATCTCACTGCAGATGAACAAGCTAATGTCAGAGGAGCTGTTACCATCTGCAGGTTGACATCCTGCTAGGTATAACAAGTGAAGTTCCTGTCAAGTGCCATGAGGCTGCATACTAAATAAAGCTTCCATCAACTGCAGCAGACCCCCTTGCAGTTATGGAAAAGACCAATGCCTGAGAGTAGGGAGAGGTCACACAGCTGTCCATGCTCTAAGTTCCTTTGACTGCCCACACAGTGCAATAAAATTACTCTTTCTTCCTGATAGTGGTAGTCACTGAGATATTGTGAGGTACTACTGGCTGTGCCAGGAGAAGTGAGTCAGTGCATGTGTGGCATATGCCAGCATTGCTGGCTGACATTTTGTGGATAGTCTTATGTCATTTGACTGTCACATTGATTTGTACAGATTATTGTATTAAAAATGTATTCATAAAAGTTGCTTATGTTAAAAATGCTGCAACAGAATCTTAATCTGAATGTGTATTGTGCCAGAGTCAGGTGACTAGCTGTGATGTCATTCTATAACCAGCTAAAGGATGGAACTCTGGCAGCAGCAGTTTGTTTTTGTTTTCGTTTGGAACTTGATATAAAAGATCTGTCAGTTATCACAGTTCATTTGTTCAGTTGTTAGTTGTACAGTTAGGTCAGTGTGTATTATCTCATCTTGCTTTGTGGAAGTAAGCATCTCAGCAGTACATTTTGCTGTGCAATACTGAATGAGTTAACTAGGGACAGTTTCTCTTTAGTTCAGTTGGGAAAAGTACAGTGAAATTAGTTTAGTAATATTTCTTTTTCTGCATCTGTGAGATTCTATCCAACTGTGTTATTTTTATATTTCCTGTGACTGAAAACTCTGTTTATTGTAACTAAATATTAAGTATTCTCCTGTTTTTATTGTATTATCCATTATTAAATATTTTTATACCTTTTCATTGTGGTTGGTCTTTTAAAGAATACTGTTAACATTTTGAGAATACAAGTGCTTTTTAGTGACACTGTGGCCACTCTGGAAAGCCTGGCTGTTTTGGGCACACACTACTATTTATATCAGTATTGATCTGACACATTATAATTGGTTACCCTTTGTAAGAGCCTTAGAGTATCTGGCTGGTGGCAGCAATCTACCTTGTGAAGAGGGGACACAGCTGGTAAATCTATGTCAGCCTTTCCCAGGTGTGTGTTTAAGATACTTGGAACTGGGACACAGTGCTCCAAGGTGGGTCTTGTTTGGGATCTGAAGAGACAGAGAGTCCAGTCCCAAATTTGGAGCAGGTTCCCTGTGTGCTGAAGGCAGAGAGCTGCATTTGAAATATTGTGTAAATCTATTTCTGTATTTTTAGTGACTGCCTCTCACCAGTGTCAGTGGTGAGCACTGGGGCTCCTTGATTACTGGCCTGGAGTAAAAAGGGGCTGTCACATACTGGTGTCAGAGTGGTGGGATACTAATTGAACTTCAGTAGCCTGTAAGCAGTTGTTACTCAAGGTGTGTGTACTCTAAATAGCCACAAAGGTAAACATTCACAACAATTTTATTTAGGTCTATTAGTTAGTTTAGTCAGTGACTGCAGTGGTGGTGCTGCGGTAGCATTATCGCCTCATAATAAGACATTGTCCTGTTCGATTCTCAGCTAGAGTGTCTTCTGTGTGGAGACATGCGTGAATGGGCATACCTTCATTGAAGGTTGTGCATCAGGGCCGGCAACTCGGCAAGTGAAAATCTACTGCCAATCATTAGCGGACCGGAGTTCCGCTGTGGCGACCCCTAACTGGGAAAAGCCAAAAGACACAACAACAAAAGTTAGTTTAGTCAGTGAAAGCAGGCAAAGCTATCAGCAGAAGATTACATCAAGCTGACAAAGAACCAGTTGTCCAAGGTGTTTGAAGCCATAGGACTTCAGCATACCAGCCTGACTAAAGAGGACATTATTTCAGCCTTAATCGCAGCTGCAGCATGGTCCAGCAACCAGAGAGGTAGCCAGTCCAGTGATGGGGATGTGCAGCCTTCGGAAACAGGACAATTCTCCTTTTCCTCAGAGGACTTAAAAATCCATCTGGAGTTAATGAGACTTGAACTGGAGGCCGGAGAGAGACTGAAGCATTTGGAGGCTGAAGGAAATGGGAAGCAGCATCAGCATGAGAGAGAAATGTTGACCCTTCATCAGGGTCATGGAGGCAAGGGGGAAAGGAATAACCAGACCTCAGAAGCAGTAAAGGTCAGTAAATGTCTTCCAAAATTGGCAGAGGGGATGACTTTGATAGTTTTACTTACATGTGAAAGAGTATGTAAACAGTATAATGCTGACCAAGAGCTCTGACTACGGATCCTGACCCCCTTACTCCAGGGTAAAGCTGTAACTGCTTTTTCTAAATTGTCTAATACTGATTGTTTAAACTATCATAGAGTAAAACAATGTTTATTAAACTGTTTTAAGTTAACGCCTGAAGCTTACAGAAAAAAAGTTTTGTGAGCATAGACTCAAGACGGATGAAAGTGTGTGTGATTACATTGCAGAGTTAAGCACTTATTTTCATAGGTGGGTGAGTGGGTGTCAGGTCACCACTTTTGAAGGGCTGGCAGACCTTTTGGTGAAAGAACAAGCCCTTAACCCTTTGCCTGAGGACATGAGAATCTGGTTGGTAGACCGAGAATGTAACTCTGCAGATGAGCTGGGGAGAAAAGAGGATCTCTATTAAGCAAGCAGGGCATCACTGCATAAGAAGGGGATACCCAGTGCTGCACATGGACATAAGGGAATCCATGGTGGGCAGCCTAAGACACCCAAAAAAGTCTACCAGTAACAGGGGAAGCCACTAGTTCAGGTACACGGCCAGGATCAGTGGCTAGATGTTTTAAATGTAACCGGAGGGGCCATGTAGCATACAAATGTCCACTAAGTAAGATGGGGAACAAAAGGTGAGGGAGCCAGTAAATGGGGATAACCGCCTACCAGTGGTAAGTTGTCATGAGATAACAGAGATACCAAACTATCAATGGAGATTGTATCCTATCTTAGTGGATGGAAGACAGGCCATTGCTAAGAGAGAGGCAGCCTCTGACATAACCATTGTGAAGCCTGCAGTGGTTAAAGAAGTGCAGTACTTACTTGGGATGTCCACACCAGTTAGAGCTTTAGGAGGGACCCCATTTCAAATACCTTTGGCTAGAGTTCATCTTGACTGAGAGGGTGGAAAAGGGAACAAGCAGGTAGGTGTGTTTGAGGATATCCCTGCAGATGTCTTAATAGGGAATGATTTTGATAATGTAGTACCATGTGTGCATGCAGTTACATGCAGTCAGGCTTGGAGACAGGCAGGCATGTCTAGCAGCCCAGGAGGGAGACTCAGACAGACCCTATGTCAGAAGCTGGGGCTGGTGATGTGGTTATTTTAGGGAGGGAGCTACCTTGGAGCAGTGAGCCTGAAAGTGAAGAACAGCTGCTGGTAGGTACTGATGTTCCTGTGGACAAGGTGACTGCAAGGACAGAGGTGAATGGTAGTACCCAGGCTGACAGGGAGGCTACATTGTCAGAAAATACTAGGCTTTCTGTGGAAGGGGAGGTGGGAAGAGTCACAAAAGTAGAGTTGGAATAGGCACAGCATTCGGACCATACTTTATGAGACTTGAGGGAGGTAGCTAAGAATACACCTGATGCTCAAGAAAAAGGGAAGTCTATACACTGGAAGAAAGGGTTACTGTACAGAGAGTGGACCCCTGAGGGAGGGCTAGAGGGTGAGATAATACAGCAGTTGGTAGTGACCAAAGCCTACTGTCTGGCACTTCTAACCATAGCCCATGACATTCCTTTTGCAGGTCATACGAGTATAAAGTGTACCAAGAGTCATATTATGCAGAATTTTTATTGACCTATGATTGCAAGGGATGTAACAGGGTACTGCAGGACCTGTGAGCAGTGGCAAAAGGTAGGCAAGGCAGGAGGCAAGGTCAAAGCTCCATTGATGTCTTTGCCTGTGATTGAGGAGCCATTTTAGAGGGTTGCTACAGATATTTTGGGGCCTCTGAGTACCCCAAGTTCCACAGAGAAAAGTATATCCTGGTGGTAGTAGATTATGCTACCAGATACCCTGAGGCGGTGTCTCTGTCCTCCATCAAACCAGAAAACGTGGCAAATGCTTTGTTAGAGATTTTCAGCAGGGTGAGTTTCCCAAGAGAAATACTGACTGACAGTGGTGACAATTTTATGTCAGACCTGCTGGCTTGTCTATGAAAGTGCTATGAGGTGAAGCACCTAAAGACTACCCCTACCATCCCCAGACTAATGGGCTTGTGGAGAGGTTAAACTGTATACTGAAAAACATGCTACATGCATTTGCAGACAATCTAGGAGAGAGTGGAACAAATATTTGCCCTAGCTACTCACTGCATACAGAGAGGTACCCCATGAATCCAAAGGTTTTTCACCCTTTGAGTTACTGTATGAACATAGGAGGAGAGGGCTTTTAAGATTTGATTTAAGGTGAGTGGGAGGGTGTGTGTGACTCCCACAAGGACTATGTTATGGCATATGTCCTAAACCTCAGGACAAAGCTTAAGGAGCTCATAGGTTTTGCCCAGGAGAAACTGGCAGATGCACAACAGCAGGAAAGGGTTTGGTATGACAGGGACCGAGAGTATGCTGTGGAGCAAAAGGTTATGGTGCTCATTCCTGTCAGACACAATAAGCTGCAGGCAGCTTGGGAGGGACCCTTTGATATGTTAAGGAAGGTCAGTTATGCTAACTACATGGTAGAACTGCTAGGGAAAGGCAGGAGCAGAAATTGTACTATGTTGGCATGATGAAGTCTTACCATGATAGGGAAGGCCTGCTGCTAAATATTTGCAGTGGATGGAAGTAGGACTCTGAGGGGGATCTGGTAACTGATCTCAGTAAGTCTTGGACTGACACCACTGTGGAAGGGGTAACAATATCCCAGCAGCTATCCCTTATCCAGGCTCAAGAAATTCAAGCAGTGTTCCAGAGTTTGGGGGCATGTTCACTGGGAAACCTGGGTGCACCCACCTGGTGCAGTACCATGTGGATATAGGACCCCAAAGGTCTATTAAGTAGGCCCATTATAGGGTGCCTGATCTAGTTAGACAGACTCTGATGGAGGAGATACAGGAAATGTTGAAACTGGGGGTAATCTAGGAGTCCAGCAGTCCCTCATCCTCCCCAGTGATGCTGGTACCAAAGAAAGGTGGCAGCATCAGATTCTGTGTGGATTACAGAAAACTAAACAGAGTCAGATGCTTACCCCATGCCTAGGACAGATGAAGTCTTAAAGCAGCTGGATGGGGCTAAGTACCTGACTACTGCTGATTTGACTATGGGCTACTGGTAGATGTCCTTGACTGTCACCACTAGGGTGAGAGCTCAGCCTTTGTCACCCCTTTCGGACTATATGAGTTCACAAAGATGCCCTTCAGAATGCTAAATGCCCCAGCAACCTTTCAGAGACTAGTAGACTGTATCTTAGGAGCAGGAGATTATGCCCTTGCTTACCTGGATGGTATTACTATCTACAGCCATTCTTGGCAAGATCACCTTCAGCATTTCAGGGAGGTTCTAGGTAGACTGTAAAGGGCAGGGTTGACCATTATGCCCAGTAAGTGTCAGGTGGGTATGGCAGAGGTTTCCTACTTGGAACACAGAGTAGGGAGTGGTACAGTTAGGCCAGAACCTGCCAAAGTGGAAGCTATTCAGGCACGACCTGCCCCTGTTACCAAAAAGCAGATGAGGCCATTCTTGGGTACAGTGGGGTACTATAAAAGTCTGTTCCCAATTATAGTACAATAGCTGCTCCCCTCACAGATTTGACAAGGAAAAAAGTACAGTTTTGTACCTACCATAAATGTAGATGTTCGAGTGTATACACTGCTGCAGTCATTACACTTGGGTTGTCCTGCCGTCAGACGGTCCCTCAGTTGGCCTGAGTTCCAAAGTCTTGGTCTGGCATTGGTTGCTGTAGTTTCTTCCCTGACATCAGTACGGCAGGGGTATATAAGATGCAGCCGACGCCATTTTCTTCAGTTTTTCTTGCCCCAGATGTCAGGTGCCCCCAAAAAGGTAGGCAATGCAAATTGCTATTAAAACATACATATGAAAAGCAATCAAAAAATTTCAGTTACCAGCAAATACTCCCCATAGGTAGTAAAGGGTAGAAGACTTAGGTATGTACCAGCCAGAAAGAGGGGAAGGAGGGAGGGTAACCTGGACTGCAGCAGTGTATACACTCGAACATCTACATTTATGGTAGGTACAAAACTGTACTATGTTCATCGTGTTACACTGCTGCAGTCATTACACTTGGGTAGAATCCCAAAGCTGAGGTGGGGTGGCTGGTTCTATAAGGCCCTGCAGCACAGCAGTGACAAAGCCAGCTCTGGATTTAGAGTAAAGAGGCAGGTGGTAATGCTTGGTAAAGGTATGCACAGAACTCCAAGTTGCTGCTTCCAAAATGTCCTTGGTAGGTACTCCTCTGAGGTAGGCAGTTGAAGTGGCTGTTGCCCAGGTAGAATGAGACCTAATGCTGTTAGGTACACTTTTCCCATGGTGTGTATAGCAGAAACGTATGCAGTGTCCTATCCATTTTGAAATGGTCTGTTTTGAAATGGCTTTTCCCTGTGCTCCTGCAGCATATGCTACAAACAATTGCTCAGTTTTCCTGAAAGCTTTGGTTTTGTCCAAGTAGAAGCGTAACTACCTGTGTATGTCCAAAGAATGCAGAAGTCTCTCCCCTTTATTCTGTGGCTTTGGATAAAAAGTTGGCAAGTGAATAGTTTGGTTTAGAGCCACACTTGATACCACCTTTGGCATAAAAGTAGGGTTTGTTCTTAAAGAGACCCTGTCTTGGTGGAAAATGATGAAAGGTTCCACTGCCATTAGTGCCTGTAATTCTGAAACTCTTCATGCTGAGGTTATTGCCAGGAGCAGAGCAGTTTTCCAAGAGACGTATTTTAAATCTGCTGAGTTAGCTGGTTCAAAAGGAGGTAAAGTTAATTTTTCCAACACGAAGTTGAGGTCCTGAGTTGGAGTTGGTGCTCTACAGGGCAGTCTTATGTTTTTAGCCCCTCTGAGGTACTGTTTTAGCAAAGGATTAGAAAAAATAGGTGGGTCCGTGTTGTAATGAGCAGAGATGGCAGAGAAGTGGATCTTAAGGGATGAAAAGGAGAGGCCTTTGTCCAGCATCTCAGTTAAATATTGTAGTATCTGAGGAATATTTGGGACAAGAGGGTCAAGGCTGTGAGCCTGGTTCCAGGCACAGAATCTCTTCCATTTATCTGAATAGGCTTTCCTGGTGCTAGGCCTTCTGGCCTCCAGAATGACATCCATAACAGCTTTGGACAGAGGCATTGTTTGCTTGACTAAGGAATCTGCCATGCAGCCAGGTTTAAAGTCTTTAGCTGGCTGTGAAGTATGCGATGTGGGATTTGAGGTAAAATCCAAGGTGGACCTTGTGCTAAGTTCTTTATGATTGGGTACTAGTGCTGGCATGGCCAGTCTGGGGCAATCAGGATGATCTTTGCCTTTTCTTGCCTGGCTTTTATGAGTACCTTTGGAAGAAGAGGTAGTGGTGGGAAAGCATATACTTGTAGGTTTTTCCAGCTGAATGAGAGGGCATCCACTTTCCATGCTTGTGGGTGGTAAGTTCTTGTGCAGAATTTCTGTAGCTGGTAGTTCGTTGGGAATGCAAACAGATCTATGTCTGGGCTCCACCATTTTTGTGTTATCATTCTGAATATTTGTGGATGTAATTTCCACTTGTGCAGATCCATGATGTTTCTGCTTAAGTCGTCTGCCAGTGTGTTTTACTCTCCTGGCAGGAATTGTGCTTGCAGATGAACTTGATAGGTTAGAGCTGTGTTCCACAAGGTCATGGCTTGTCTGTAGAGGGGATAAGAATGAGTGCCCCCTTGCACATAACTGTGGTATTGTCTGCCTTTAGTAGTAGTTGTCCTGGATGCAGAAGGTCCTTGAAAGCTATAAGGGCATTTTGTACAGCTAGCATCTCTTTTTGATTGATGTGAAGATGCCATTGTTCTGCGGGCCACTTTTCGTGAATACATTTTCCTGCCATGTGTGCTCCCCAGGCGTAATCTGATGCATCTGTTGTCAGTGTTTGCCTGGCTGTGGGTTGAGTGAAAGGCTGTCTCTTGTTGAGGTGACATGCTTGAGCCCACCATTGAAACTCCTGTTGAAGGCAAGGAATTAGTAGTATTACTGTTCCCAAGCTTTGACAGTGTTGAGACCAGACACTCTTTAGGTACCATTGTAGTTTCCTCATATGCAGTCTGGCATATGGAATTAGTAGTATGCAAGATGCCATGTAACCCAAGGCCTGCAGAATTTTTCTTGCAGGGAGCAGGGTCTTTGTTGCCATCAACTGAAAATATTGAGTCAGTTGTCCTTGCTTCTCTGGCGTGAGATAAGCCATCTGGGCCATTGTATTCAAGCTGGCAACCAGGAATATTATCTCTTGTGAGGGCACTAGTTTTGATTTCTTTTCGTTTACTGTGTAGCCTAGGCAACTTAATAACTTTTTTACAAACGCCAGATGCTTTAGAAGAATGTCCTTGCTCTCTGCTTGAATCAGGCAGTCATCCAGGTACGGATAAATTTGAATTCCTTTCTGTCTGCAAAATGCAAAGAAGCTGCTGTAGTGTCAACATTTTGAATTTTGGAACATCCAGGTAAGTGTTTAGAGAAGAAAGATCAAAAATGGGCCTCCAGGCTTTGTCCTTTCTGGGAACCAGAAAGAGTCTTGAATAAAATCCTTGTCCTTGCTCCTGTGTTGGTACCTTTTGAATAGCTCTCATGTGCATGAGTGCTGTAATTTGTCTTTGAGCCTCTGCCCATTGATTTGGTGGCAGATTTGGCATTCCTTTTAGCCTTGGCAGAGTGTGAAAGTGGAGCCTGTAACCTTGAGATACAATGTTGACAACCCATTTGTCTTTGGTGATCATATGCCAATTGTGACAGAAAAGTGCCAGTTTTCCTCCCAAGGGGACTGCCAAGAGCGAACTGTTTGGCAGCTGTAGTAGGAAGTCATTGGGGCTGTTTTTTGTAAGGTTGAGGCCTGTCTTCCCCTTCTTTTTGGTTTGAAGCACCCCATTGTCGAGGCCTGTAAGGACCTTGTGGTTGACCTCTACCTCTTGGACGTCTGTATCTGCCCCTTTGAGGTCTGTCTGTAACTGGAAAGGACCAATTCTTTGTTGGCCAATTTCTGCTAAATCGAGGAGGCTGAACCTGTAAGAAATCCTTCACCGTTTGCATAGATTTTGCCTTATCCTCCATTTTCTTTAATACCTCTTCTGCCTTAACTCCAAATAAAACATCCTGCTGCAAAGGTGCATCCAATAATTTTGCTTTAACATGATGTGGTAACGTCTGTTCTTTTAACCAAGCATGTCTTCTAATGACAGATCCTGTAACTGCTGCTCTACAGGAGGCCTCTAATGAATCAAAACCACATTGCAAATTATGTTTTCCCACTTGTTCAGCTGCATGCAATAAATCCTGCATTTCTTTATAATTAGGAGGATCTGAGTTTGGAAGCATTTTTTGTTTCAACTGAGACATCAAATATTGCTGATATTTTAGCATGTGAAACTGGCAATTTAAGGCCCTCATTGCTAAAGTTGCAGATGTATATACTTTCTTCCCCCATCTGTCTAATGCTCTGGAATCTCTGTCAGAGGGGACTGAATTCTTTGCTGAGGAGGCCTTTACTCCTTTGGGGCCCTGAGAAATAGTTTCAGGGTCAGCAGCAGGGCTTTTATAAAGAAATGTGTGAGAGTCAGGGACTCTGTAGTATCTGTCTGGCTTAAATGGAGCAGGAGGTAAAGAATTAGGATTTAAACTGGATTCAGTATACACATCATCCACAATATCTAACACTGGTGGAATAGCAAGGGGTCTGTGTTGGGGTAATAAAAGGAAATCTCTGAGCCTTTTCTTGGACTCTGAATAATCCTGGCCCTCCCAATGGAAATGTTCCCTCATGGTATGCAAAGTTTCCCCAAAGGAGTAGTCCTCAGGCGGAGAGGCTGAAGGAATTGATTCCTCAGCATCAGAATCCTCATAGAGGGTAAAGAGTATCCTAGGTCTGAGGATGAATCTGAAGAGATGGATACCTGTTCGGATGAGTCATAGTCAGCATCCTGTCTAGGCCTTTTATCAGGAGGGGGATGGGAGCCCCTGATCAGGGTGATTAAGTCTTCGGCCATTTTGAGCATTTGTTTCTTAGGCATGGAGGCCTGTCCTGGCGAATGTTGAATTTGTTTCTTTGTTTTCAAAGGAGTTTTGGACTTAGCAGAAGATTTAATGGTTAACTGAGTAGGTCTGAAAACACCCTCTGAAGCTACAGGTTGCTCAGCTACTCCGGATTCCTCTGAAGGGTTAGTCTTGGTAAGCTGTAAATCTGGTGCATCCGAAGGCCCAGCCATCTCCACGTGGGAGTCAGAGGTGGCCTGAGGTTCTAAAGAAGCGGTCGTTAGGGGCTGCGAAGGTGCCTCGCTGAAAACCGATGAACCGGAGGCTTCGTCGTCAGTTTTGGGCCTCGGATGCCTGTCCTTGTCTTTGCGCTTTTTGTGTATTACGGTCGTCGGAAGTTCTGACGGCATGGTATAATTGAATTTTCTACCAAAATAATGTTGGGTAAATCAAACCGACGTTTAATAGTGCTCTTGTTAAACCTAGCACAAAACCGACAACCTGTGACGTCGTGGTCTGGGCCTAGGCATGGGATACAATAAGAATGGAAATCCTTATGAGGTATTTGCTTCTCACAAGAAATACAGTTATTAACTTTTACTGACATCGGTCTGAGGAAAGAAAAAGTTTCCCCAACGGGGTACTTAGCTTTGTAGAAGACTTCGGTTCTGGATTCGGAATGAAAATCTCAGGAGTCGGCCGACCGGCACTTGCGAACTTGTTTTGCTTTGGGCACCACGCGGCAAGAAAGACTGAAGAAAATGGCGTCGGCTGCATCTTATATACCCGTCGCACTGACGTCAGGTTAGAAGCGACAGCAACCGACGCCGGACCAAGACTTTGGAACTCAGGGCGACTGAGGGACCGCCTGATGGCAGGATAACCCAAGTGTAATGACTGCAGCAGTGTAACATGATGAACATCAGGCCAAATAAGGTAGTGCAGACCCCAGCCTGCGAGCAGGCATTCCAAAAGCTTAAAGGGGCTTTGGGAGGATCCCCTGTGTTAGCCAGTCCAGATTACAGCAAAGAGTTTGTTGTGCAGGTGGATTCTTCAAAGCATGGGGTGTTTCCTCAGAGGGAGAAGTGCATCCAGTTGTATATTTTAGCTGTAGACTCCAACCCAGGGAGGAAAGTTATGCAGTTGTAGGAAAAAGAATGTCTAGCCATAGTATGGGCAGTGCAGAAACTCCAGCCTTATCTGTATGGAAGGAAATTCACTGTGGTTACAGACCATAATCCTTTAACATGGCAACACCATGCAAGCGAGAAAAATGCCAAGTTATTAAGGTGTAGTCTAGGATTGCAAGCATATATGATAGTGCAGCACTGTAGTTGGGTCAGCAATGCCAATGTAGATGGACTGTCAAGATAGGGTATGGGTTAAAGTGTCCAGACAAGCCCATTTCTCTCAAGCAATGTTTTTCCAGGGCCACTTAAAACACTACCTTGAGTCTTCAAAGGGGGGGGAGAGGTATGACATCATGAGGTATTGCTAGCTGTGCCAGGAGAAGTGAGACAGAGCATGTGTGTCATATGCCAGCATGGTTGGCTGAAGTTTTGTTAAAAGTTGCTTATGTTAAAAATGTTGCACCAGAATCTTAACAGAGTTCTGAATGTGTATTGTGCCATAGTCAGGTGACTAGGTGTGATGTCATTCTATAACTACAAGTATAAACTAACGGAGAACATGAAGAACACAAACACATCAAATATCTAAAACAGGATGCACTTTACTAAATAAAACAAGAACAGACGAATGCCTTCACACCGAAACTCGGAGCTTCCTCAGATCCTTAGAAAACCCTAAAACAACTAACTAATTCTTAGATACTAGCAGCCAATCACAGAAAATATGCAAATCACAAAACAATTCTAAAAGTATTGAATGGATTAACACAGAACATCAAAACCAATCAGATCATCTAAAAATAGGTGTGTTTGAAGATATGATTTCAAAGGTACCCTCACATTCAAGTTAAGATCCCTTATCTACTGTTAGATGTATGGTCCCAAATGTCTCAGCGGGCTAGCTGATTTGTGGCAACTAAAAAACAATCATAAAAGGAGGAGTAAGCCACATTATATTTCTAAAAAGTACCCAGTGAGCCAACTCTAAACATTACAGTTAGTCTGTTCATCTAAAGAGGGGGCGTGTTTAAGGTGCGGTTTGACTGATACACACTCATTTATGCCACACCCCTTATCTGTCTTCAGGCATATTATCCATTTAAGATCCTTCTCTTCCATCCTATTAGTGAGATCTCCTAATCTAGAATTATGCTGACAGGTTTGCAAAACTGAAAACAAAAAAAGAATTTGTTGTATCAGAATTCAATGTGCTTAGCTAAAGCACTATTCTCACTTGAAGTTCTAATATCTTATATGCTCATGAATCCGTTCCCTCAAAGAGTGGCTCATCTTGCCGACATAGAAACAGGGGCACTTAGTATATCTAGCTAAGTAAACTAAATGCCTCATTTGGCAATCAGCATAAAAAGAAAACATGTGACCTTCTCTTGTTGTAGGATGTATAAAACGATCAGCATTAGTATTGATGTAAACAGCAAAAATTACAGGATCTACAAGCATAAGTACATCTACAATTGATAGAGGTTGTATATTGGATAAATTACTGTCCTTGAAACAAAGCAAGCACTTAAGTGATTTTTTTAGTCTTGAATACAAAACTAGGTTATACACCCAGTAATTGTTTAATTTTTCATCAGCCAGCAATAGATTCCAATTCTTTCTAAAAATGTTACAGATAGTGTTAACATCATATGAATAGAACAGAGAACCCCCGCCCCCTTAGCAGATTTAGATTCAGCTAAAGGACAGTTCACAGCAGATGTACCGGGGGTTGAAAAATTAGGTCTACCTATCAATGTTCTCATCACTTAGACATATCCAAATCGAGATCGGTATACCCTCTTAACTTCAGATCTGTCCTGAAGTTGGATAGCTGCTGTTCAAAATCCATATCATAGACACCCGCATCCCTTGACTATATTCTTAAATGCATACTTTGAATGCATACTTTTCCTATGCAAAAATGTGATTTCTTCTACAGGTGGGCTCCTGTAAAAGATTCTGCTGTTTCTCAGACCCCTGTGTTTCAGACAACTGTCCATTGGACACCAGATCAGCATGGTACTGTTACATCTTAACCTAGTTCCCCTGTTCAACTCTCATCCTCAGAACAGGCATGTGCATTTGAGGGGATTTTTCATCCTATCATTTTCAACAAGCGCTACCTCTCCAACAGGAGCACTAGTATTTGATACTCTTGTGGCTCATCACACATGCTTACATGATAGGGTAGGACAAGAGACAGGATCTTTTGGCACCTCTTAGGAAAATATCGGGGGCTGATAATAAAGATCTTGTTCATCACCCTTGCACCCCTGCTGATTTGCATACTATGTCTAAAAGTTTTCCAAATATTTGAGAAGACCCATTAAGGTTTAAGGAGCAATTACAAACTATAATAGAATGTTACAACCCTACTTTGACAGATTTAAATCAGCTGCTTCAGGTACTTACTTCAGATGAAATACGAAAACAGTTACTTGAGAAGGCTGAAATAACAGATTTTACTCTCACAGGGAATGCAATAATAGAGAAAAGGAAAGCATTGTTAAATAAAATTACAGAAGCGTGTCAAGTTAGAACAGATTGGTCTAAGAGATAGGCATGTAAGCAAAATAAAGGGAAAGCCCCTGCAGACTGGGTTGTCTTAAAGCAGTATTTGCAATACATTCAGGGATACCAGATCGAGAGAAACAAGCTAAGCAAGCTATTGCAGCTGGTTTTGTGCATGGTCTGCAGACCCCTGTACAAAATCAAATAAAGCAAGTGTGTATAGACTAGCAGAAAAAGGACAGTCCTTACTAAGTGCTGCAAAACACTATACTGACTACATCAGAATAATATAACAGAAATAAATCTTGATCCTTTGCTGCAAACAGATCAAAGGGACCCCATGATAAGATAAAAATAAATTCAAAGAAAATTCCTTTCCTGGTGGACAGTGGAGCCACTAGGCCTGTATTAAAAGTTACCTTTGGTAGTCAGATACCAGTATCAAAACAAAGTAAAGGCTTTTGCAATAACAAATGCTACTGTTATGTATCCTGTTTCAGAACCTATACCCACTTCTTTAGCACCGATTGAAGAAAGGCATTTGTTTAAAGAGACCGGTTATTCAAACAGGGTTGTACTACTTACTGTACACCAGAAGGGGTGTATTTGAATGTTCCAACAGATTCAGAGGGGGAAGTATTAGCAGTCTTAGCAGAAGTTGAGGAACAGCCTTTTGAAGGCATACAGACAGCTGGAAAACTGCTCCAGCAGGTACCTGCTAACTTATGGGCTAAACACACTAAAGAAGTAGGTACATTAAAAATCTGCAGAAACAGTCAAAATAAAACTGATTCCATCAAAACCTCTCCCTAGAGCTTCACAGTATCCACTGACACCAGAAGCAGAGCAAGAAATAAAACCTGTAATTAGGTCTTTGATACAGCAAGGAATAATAGTGCCAGCTAAACGCCCTTGTAATACTCCTATTCTCCCTGTGAAAAAGCCAGGAAAAGATACTTACAGTTTTGTGCACAATTTTAGGGCTGTAAACAATGCAGTATTACCAACTTTTCCTGTGGTTCCAAATCCAGCAACAATACAGAGTTGCATACCACCTACAGCCAATTTTTTTTCTGTGATAGATCTATGTTCAGCATTCTTTTCTATACCTAGCCACCCTGAAAGTCAGTTTGTTTGCTTTTACTTATAAAGGACAACAGTATACATGGACACGGTTGCCACAAGGATACACTGAATCTCCTTCATTATTTTCTTAAGTTCTAAAACTTTGGAAGATGTGACATTTACAGGTGGGTCTGTCTTAGTACAATATTTGATATGGTTAATCATCACCTTCTACTGAATATACTTAAGTCCCTTTCACTTGATAGTCAAGCTCTACAGTGGTTCAAGTCCTACTTAGACAACAAGCAGTACTCTGGGACAACACTCTATCTTCCCACCTTCCTGTCTCTCTTGGTGTACCCCAAGGTTCTATTCTGGGCCCTCTTCTATTCTCTATCTTTATAAATGATCTGTCTACTAGCATCCCACATGCTGTATCCATTCAATACGTAGATGACTCGACCTTAATCTCCTCAGCTACTGAACCACCTGAACTACAGTCATTCACCCAAAATGTCTTTGAACTTGTTGAGGATTGGTTTTTACAGCGTTGCCTCCTCCTTAACCCCCAAAAAGACTAAACTTCTACTGTTTACTCCCACACTCAAGTCCCACCCACTTTACTTCACTAATAAATCTAAAAATAGTACCGTTATATCCCCTGACGCTACCACTAAACTCTTGGGAGTGACAACTGACCACAGCCTTAACTTTGATACTCATATTAACACCACAATAAAATCAGTTAACCGAAAACTAGGCTCCCTCTATAGAATTAAACCTTTCCTTACTCCCATAGCAAGAACTTCTATTGCCCACACCTACCTCATCTCAACACTTTTTTATGCATCCCCTATATATATACTAATCTATCAAAAAGCAAACTCAACAAGCTGGCAATCGCCTACAACAACATTGCCAGATTTGCTACAGGCTTCCCTGTTAGATCCCACCACTGCCAAAATCTGAAACAACTGGGTTGGCTGGAACTACAAAACCAAATTCTACTTCACCAGCTAACTATTACCCATAAAACCCTGTATCATCCAAGTAACACACCAATTCTCAAAAGTCTAATCTGCCCATATAAAAATCTTACAAACCTATGCTCTGCAAACAAACTACTCATCTCTACTCAAAAATCTAACAATAAAGCAGGAGAATCCCTCTTCACTAACACTGTAGGCAAAAGCTGGGACCTACTTCCTGGTGAACTTACATCTCTTTCTTCAACTTCACTATTTAAAAAGAAACTTAAATCATACCTTACAACCCACTGGCTATATCCCTGTACTAACCCTGACTAAAGTATCTCTCACTGTTAGTCTTGCCCAACATCTTTTTTTTACATCTCTCTTTCTGCAACTTTAAGTCCACAACCATTTAAGCTGACTTACTGTAACTAGGAACAACTGAATTGGCCATCTTACTGCCTTATCAACAAGTTACTACCCTACAGCTAATTCTTCCAATCCCATTTTAACTACTTTGTTCTCTTATTCCTGATCATCACTTTGCTTTGGGTGTCTACCACATACTTCTAAACCTTCTCCCTCTTCTCATAGTAAAAAAAATGTTTTTGTTACCTTGGAACACATGTTATCGTCTCACAAGATTCTTGTAATTAATGTTTAATGTACTGTTTGTGTAAGTCTTCTATGTGGAGCTTTTCTCCCCGGGCCTCTACTGAAAATGGACATATATCCAGCTAGACTAGCCCGGTCAACAAATGTAAAATAAATAATAAATAAATATGTAGATGACTTACTAATAGCATCTGATTCTTTTCAGCAATGTTAGCATTATACCGTATATCTTTTAACTATCCCTGCAGAAAAAGGACACAAGGTGTCAAAAGAAAAATTACAGTTATGGTTACCTCAGGTACGTTATCTTGGTCATTTAATATCTCAGCAGGCAATAGCTAAAGCTCCACGTCCCTCTACTAAGCACCAACTTAGATGTTTCTTAGGTATGACAGGATATTGCAGACAGTGGATTACTAACTATGCAGAAATTGCTAAATCTTTGACAAATCTTTTAAAACAAGATACACCAGTACCCCTCCCTTGGGATAGTGAAGAGAAAACTTTATTTCAGAATTTAAAGCAAGCTTTAGCTACTGCCCCAGCTTTAGGATTACCAGATTACGAAAAGACTTTAATTTTTATTTTGTCATAAAAGAAATGGATTTTCTCAAGGGGTGCTTGCACAGAAACACGGAGACATCTATTCTCCGTTAACTTTTTATAGTACAGCACTTGATTGTGTTGCTAAGGGATTTCCACCATGTTTAAGGGTGGAGGCTGCTGCCACCATTCTAGTAAATCTTGCACAATCACTGGTGCCCGGGCATAATCTTACAATAGCAGCCCCTCATTCTGTATCATCTCTCTTACTTAAAATGAAAACTCAACCCTCTCACCTGCACATCTAACTAAATATGGACTTACACTTCTTTCTGATCGATTTCCCTTATACACTGTACTGTTCTAAATTCCTGCATCTATGTTACCTACTGCTGAAAATGGTAAATAGCATGATTGTGTGTGACTAATTACCTGTTTTCTGCTAGAATTAACTTAAAGGACACTCCTATACCCAACGTTGAAATGTACCTATGCATGGATGGTGCCCGTGGAAGAGATTGAAACGAAAATTTGGTCAAAAGAATATCTGCACCAGTAATAATAATTTGTTTAAAAAAAAAATTGCCTGTTTTGTTACCTAAAAAATCTATATATTAATTAGCAGTAGTTAAATGCAGTGCCCATCAAAGCGGTATAGATACTGTTTCAAAGGGAAATAATTTGGTAGGACAAGCTGCTAAGCAAGTTGTAAAAGGACTTTGTGCAAATGTTCATGTGATGTTATTGCAAGACTAGCAGCGATGATGTGTTTGATTTTATCAGCTTTCCAAAAAGAAGCATCACAGGGAAAAATTCACAGGTGGCTTAAAGACAGATGCAGTAAATCTGCCGGTGGATTATGGCGACATCCGGATGGCCGACTGGTAACACCTGCCTTCTTGCTACCATATCTGGTAAGGATATATCATTTACCAGGCAATGCATGTAAGACAGCTTTATTTAATCAAATTACCCAAAGTTGGTATGCCCCTCATGTCTCCTCTTTGATACTTCAGTATGCTAATAATTGTACAGTATGCCTAGAACATAATGTTAGCAAAAATACAAACATTAGGGCTGCATGCTTACCACCACCTTGTGGACCTTTTGTTAATGTACAGCTGGACTTTGTCCAGATGCCTAAAGTTTGCAATTTACAATATGTACTGGTAGTGATTTATATGTTTTCTGAATGGGTGAAAGCTTACCCCCGTAACAAAGCAGATTCTGTAATAGTTGTTAAAAAAATTGCTGTTTGACTTCATACCTAGATTTGGTGTACCTTGTACTATCAATAGCGACCAGGGAACACACTTTAAAAATTCTCTGATTAAAAAGCTATGCAAAATTTTTAATATTAAGTTGAGTCTCACTTTTTCCAACCATCCACAGTCATCTGGATTAGTAGAGAGGGTCAATAGGACCCTTAAAAATAAGATTTAGTAGATTTGTGCTGAAACAAACCATAAATGGCCAGAGGCACTTTCCTTAACACTAATGAGTATGAGTGCATTAAATACTACAAGAAGACTGAGCCCCTTTGAGATATTAATGGGGAGACACATGGCCCTTCCAGTTACTCCCCCTGCATCAAATGAAGAATTAACTGTAATAGATGATGTAATATTGTCTTATTGCACAAAACATATTCATTTCTTGCAGCTGTACCACAAAACTGTAACAAAAGCTCTTCATCAAACTCCTGACCAGCCCTGTTACCAACTGCAGCCCAGTAACTGGGTTTATGTTAAAACTTTCCAAAGAAAAAAACTGTTGAGTCCAAAAAAAAGACTTGTTCTGTGAAAGCTCCACATGAATCATCTTTGTCAGGAAAGGATGAATCATCGGCCCCAGTGAAGGATTAAAAGAAAAAACAGTACTTTTCCGTTAAACCCCTACCACATGTTTTCGGTCCCATATCGGCATGTCTGTAGTGTACTTTGAAATTTTGTGTTTTGTGGGTGTAACAATGCAGTGTCTCGAATAGCTTGTTGATAACAAGTAAAATACATTTGTCACTGGAACAGTTTGCAGCTCAACAAAGTTCCCTGCCCACGAACAGAGTGGAGCCCTGCCTGCACAAAACATTCCTTTTTAACAACAATGCATAACCATGCCAACTAACAAGTGTTGTGTACCTCCGTGGGCCCTACATCTGCTGTGGACCATCTGTCCTTATCTGCACAGGTTGCTTGTGCACTGCTTGCTACTCGCTTCCCACAAAATAAGCAACTGCTCAGCTGTTTGCAAAACTCAAAACGTGGCTCACAATTATTTAGCCAGACTAATCAGATGTGAAATAACGTATATATATATATATATATATATATATATATATATATATATATATTATATATAATTCTGCCCCTAATATTTCCGTTGTCGTCAGAAACCTGTTTTATGACAGTATTCCATAAGTATATGATTCTAAAATGAATAGTTATTAAATATCTACAGCTAGATTGAGCACACGATACTTTTATAACAACATCGTTGTATGACCTGTTGTTGTAAATGTTTATATTTTCTTAAATGTGTTACATGAAACTCACTTTACGATTAGGAGTATTTACACGATGAAGTTTTGTTTGTGTGTGTGTGGGAGAGAGAGTTGCCTAACATTTATTTCTCATCTCAGTACACAAATCCCGCTTTCTCTGCACTACATTACTCCCATACCTCAATCTCACCCATCCAGAATTTCGCAAAATGTTCAGATTGCTGTTTCATATATTTTGTTTTGTTCTACAAAAATGTGGTTTTGGGGCAAATCATTCATACTCGATCTACATATTAATTCGCAACTTCTGTTTCTATTAAATGTGTAAGTTAAAAATGTGTCCCTGATCTGGGGCCTTTTTATTATTTTCCATTTGTCCTTACTTCTGGATATATGTAAACAGACACACGTATGTGGGACTGAAAACGTGTGGTAGTTGATTTAACGGAAAAGTACAGACAAAATTAACTCAGCAGTCCATGATAAATACAGTAACAGCAAGTACTTTTGCTTTGTTTTTTTGTTGTTTCCTTTTATAAGCTGGTCAAGAAAAAGTAGTTTTCTGTTGGCTCTTCGACAATATGCTGTGAGCTTAAATGTGACAAACTGTAGTGTGTTCACATATACCTCATCATACTAAAGCAGGGAGTTCCATAATTCCAATCCCTGCATCACAGGTGACATTTGGAAAAGATCTTAGTGACACTATTCAAATCTGATGAAATGTGACTGACTTTTCAAAGGTTGTGTCTCTTCAGCTTTCAACCACAAATTGTGGAGACACATGCTATGCCAAACATGGAACCAGCAAATGCAATGACACTAGAGATGAAAATGTGCTGAACTCTTTACAGTTGAAATGCAATGATTGGGGGCATGGCATGGACATGACAGAGTATCATTAGTACATTTATGGTAATCATGCCTACCCCTAGTTGCCTACAAACTGGTCTGAATGTTGTTTTATGGCCTGTATTATTCCTCCTATTCAACATTTCAAGAATCCTCCAGCAGGAAGACTGAAAAATAAATGGTCAATTTACTGGGCAAAACAAGTATTTTCAGTTTTTACTCCTGGGTATGGAGTACAAAGGACAATGCTTGAGATCACCGTGCTTGTTCAAATTCTTCAGGAGATAGCAAACCATACTTCACATCAGGATGGCAAATCGAGAAATGATTAAAATTCAAAACCGTAGCATTACAAAATTGGTTGGCATTCGACGTAATGCTTGCTGCAAAGGGGGTCATGTGCCTTCATAGGAAGTCATAATTCTTATATCAGTGACCATATCTTGATAAACAAAAAAGGTTGGCCAATTTTGTGGAGCAGAGCGCCAGGGACCTAGACAGCACATCTAATCAGTGGACACTTTTTAGATAGTTGGGCAGTACATTTGGTAACCTGGGAACTGGTATAGTATAATTGCTATTATTCTTTAAGTTTTAATATTTTCTGTTCTAAAGGCTGTAATTACAAAATGCTTAACTTCACCTGCAAGTGAAATGGCACTTAGGAAAATTCCATCACTGTAGATGATGAATACTACGAGACTGAAGCATATTTTATCAAGTTAAGAATAATTAAAATATAATTGTGTGTGTTGTGTGACACTGGTAGTGTCAAATGGGGGAGGTCTGTTATGGAAAAATATATTGTCTCATGATTATTATTCACGAATTGCATATCAACTTGCAGTTTCTTCACAAGAGTGTCAGATAAAATGTTTATAATATGTTTATGTTAACATCAAAAGGTGAAATACATGCATGATTATGAAAAATATAGTTCACATAAGTTGTAGCTTTACATTTCAAGGGCTTTACAATTGCATTCTCTATTAACAAATTATAGTGTACTGACAGACAATTGAAGGCAAAGTGTGAAAGGAGTTAGGGATGCTACTTTGTTTAAAGGAGTCTGGTTTCATAATATTAACGGAGGAAAGAAAGAAAAACAATGTGTCAGGAATCTTTTGTAAGCTCTGGCCTTCTCAGGCTGTGGGAAGAGTCATTGCAAGGATGTCTGTAAAGATTGTGTGTACTGGTACTGAATGTAACAAGCTCAAAGGTCAAATGATAAGATTCCTAGGCCAGATGGTCTATGTTTTAACAAGGTATATTGTCAAGTGCTCAAGTAAAGCTCTTAGCTAGGATCACAAGAGCATATAATATTTTAAAATATAGTGATTTAAAAGCTATGTGATATCAGAATTCTGCATGCATAAAATTGATAAGAAAATGCATAAAATATGAAGATTTTCTTTGTTCTGGGAGACTGATCTGAAATTTTGTGAAAGCAGTCTCCCAGCGCTGTTTATGAAATAAACTAGTACTTTGTACATTCTGAAGCATTATTCTTGACTAAAGACTAAAAAGGTAAAAAACTCTTTATTTGTCCACTTTAACAATATGAATTTTAAGGGGTCAAATTTCAGGCCCTGACTCAAACATTGGAAGTAATGCATTCACCCTTTGTGACAAAAATTTACAAAATTAGTTTGTAAAAGCTGGTGAGCAGGTACGTATGTCAAGGAAGACATTAACTGATCAGGAACCTAAGTATTCACATAGGATCAGAAATCTTTTCTGGACACATTGGAACTTTACACCTGATGATATGGGTCAAACTCACCATAACCTGTAAATGGCAGCTCATGTTCATGTATCCATTAATGCAAGTACACAAGTCAAACACCTTACGAGCTAAAGGGACACGGAATCATGTCCGCTGAAAATGGACATCTATCCAGTCGGACTATCCCAGTCAACAAATGTAAAATAAATATAAAGCATTTATTGCAAGGAGGCTTGTCCCAATTGGACCCTTACTTTATTATTGTCATTTAAAGGCTGATATACCTCATATAAGCAACTATCACAAATTGACAATGTGATGTCTGTCTCTCTTTCCTCTGAGGTGCACCAACCTGAAACCATCCACAAACTCCTGTCTAGCAAGTTTTGTCATTTCAGTACACTTTGATGAGAATAAAGAATTACAAGAAAATGCCAGCTCAAGAAAGTGACCGAAATCTACTAAAATATATAACCATGTTCGGATGGAATTCTTCACAGATATGCAAAGGCATACTCCCGTTTCTGTTCATTCCCTCTGTCATGTAATGGCATTCATAGTCAGGTAGAAGGATTTTATTTTACCATATTTCAGTGGATGGCAATCACTGTTGAAAATCTATACAAAAATTTGCAGTGATAATTTAAACTTCTTATAAAAAGGAGAGCATTTTTACGCATAGTTATATGCACCTCATAGATGGTCCAATATTAACAGCACCTAAGAACTACTTTCACTGTGCTTTTGACATTAATACATTCCAGGATCATCCCTCTTGTGGCAGAAGGTGTTTACCTGCTCTCTCTGAGTTGGGAAGCACTCCAGTGAGATCGAAGAATGGTTGTTTACTGGTTAGAGGGTAGAGAAGTCAGTTTCCAAGCTTTTCTGCTTTTATAAAATCAGGAGTTTGCAATGCCCTCTGCTCACTTAAAACAGAACTCTACAACACTAAATGTTCCAAACTGCACCAAATGCCATCCAGGATAAGGTAAGAATATTTGTCTTGACTTACTGTACTACTTTTGTCTTATACAGTGATATCTACTGTTTTGAAAAGTTTTTTTTTAAGAATTTACTAACCTGTGTGGCAAAAATCATTATTCCTCTGTTTGTTGGCTTTTTATAATTTTATTTGCCTCCAGATCACCTTGCAAACAGGCAAATTAGCCAGGGACTTAGTTGATTGGTGGTAGTTGTTTAATCGGCACTTGAGTGCTACTTTTGCTCTGCTTTTACATTAAGAAATTCCATGACATCTTGTGGCGGAAGGTGTTTACCTGGTCTCTAAGTTGGGAAACCCTCCAGGGAGCACAAAGGGTGGCTGTTTATTGGCTAGAGGGCATATAAGTCATGTATCAAGCTTTTTGTCTCTGCTATAAATCAGGCAAGTTTGTGTGGAGATGCCCACCATGCAGAGGTGGTCAACAGTGCCCTATATAATAATAAACACCTAGATGGCAAAATGTCCCTATAAAGTTAAGATTAGATCCAAAACGTGTTAAACTATGTGGCATTGTGCAGAATTAAACAGAGCAGCTAGCTTGCAAATTGAATAGAACCACCATATCTTAGTGTTATACATTTTGCTCAACTCCAGAAACTACCCTTAGAGACCTTTGTTAAAACCCAGGCCTTAATACTAAGCAGCCCACTCTATTACAGGACTGGACAACACAGATATGCAATTTTCTAATGTCTCTGTGGCCAGCTTGGTAGATTTGGCAATGTAGCAATTGCCTCATGTTTTCAGACAAAGTACAGTTGTGTATCTACCATAAATGTAGATGTTCAAGTGTATTCACTGTTGCAGTCATTACACTTGGGTTATACTGCTGGCAGGCTACCCGCAGTCGGCCTGAATTCCAAAGTCTTGGTCCGGCATCGGTTGCTGTTGCCTCTTCCCTGACGTCAGTGTGCCAGGGGTATAAAAGATGCAGCTGACGCCATTTTCTTCAGTTTTTCTTGCCCCAGATGTCAGGTGCCCCCAAACTGGTAGGCTAAAAATTTATGCCAATAAGTATGCATGCAATAACATAAACATTTCCTTCATCTACAAGCAAATACACCACATAGGTTGTATAAATCAGAGAAGTACAGATAAGTCCCAGCAAAGAAAAGGGGGATGGTGGGTGGGTAACCTGGACTGCAACAGTGAATACACTCGAACATCTACATTTATGGTAGGTACACAACTGTACTATGTTCATCGTGTTTCACTGTTGCAGTCATTACACTTGGGTTGAATCCCAAAGCTGAGGTAGGGTGGCTGGGTCTAAATAGGATTAGGAGAGGCTGTAAGGCTCTGCAAAACTGCAGTGGCAAAACCTGCTCTGGATTTAGAGTAGAGAGGTAAATGGTAGTGCTTGGTGAAAATGTGCACTGAACTCCAAGTTGCAGCCTCTAAAATGTCTTTGGTTGGTACCCCTCTGAGGAAGGCTGCTGAAGTGGCTGCTGCTCTGGTAGAATGTGGCCTAATGTCCTTAGGAATTGATTTGCCATGTTGTGAATAACAGAATTGAATGCAGTGGCCTATCCATTTCAAAATAGTCTACTTTGAGATAGGCTTTCCTTGTGATCCTGCAGCATATGCCACTAAAAGTTGCTCAGTCTTTCTGAAAGCTTTAGTTCTGTCCAAGTAGAAGCGTAGCTGTCTGTGTATGTCCAAAGAATGCAGGAGTATCTCACCCTTATTCTGTGGGTTTGGATAAAAAGTAGGCAAATGAATGGTTTGGTTAAGGGACACACTGGACACTACCTTAGGCATAAATGTCGGATTAGTCCTCAGAGAAACCCCGTCTGGATGGAAAATGATGAAAGGTTCAACAGCCATGAGAGCCTGTAACTCTGAGACTCGTCTTGCAGAGGTTATTCCAAGATAAGAACTTTATTTCAGCTGTATTGGCTGGCTCAAAAGGTGGCAGTGTGAGTTTCTCCAAGACATAATTGAGGTCCCATGCAGGTATTGGTGCTCTCCTTGGAGGTCTTATGTTTTTGGCCCTCTGATGTACTGCCTTAGCAATGGATGAGAAAATATAGGTGGTTCCATGTTGTAATGAGCTGAAATGGCAGAGGCATGGATTTTAATTGATGAGAAGGATAGGCCTTTGTCCAGCATCTCAGTTAGGTATTGTAAAATCTGAGGAATATTTGGTAAAAGCATGTCAATTCCTTGTGCCTGGTTCCAAACACAGAATCTCTTCCATTTTTCTGCATAAGATTTTCTGGTACTTGGCCTCCTGGCCTCCAAAATAACATCCATCACTGCTTTAGAGAGAGGTGTGTTTTGAATGGCTACATTATTCGCCATGCTGCCAGATTTAGGGTCCTCAGTTGGCTGTGCAGGATATGATTGTTTCTTTGGGTCAGTAAGTGAGGAATTAGAGACAATGTCCAGGCTGGGCCTTGAGACAAGCTCTTTAGGATTGGGTACCAGTGCTGGTGGGGTCAGTCTGGGGAAATCAGAATAATTTTTGTCTTCTCTTGTCTGACCTTTAGGAG
Source organism: Protopterus annectens (assembly GCF_019279795.1). Classification (NCBI taxonomy): domain Eukaryota; kingdom Metazoa; phylum Chordata; order Ceratodontiformes; family Protopteridae; genus Protopterus; species Protopterus annectens. The sequence goes on from NC_056739.1 coordinate 298,474,127, forward strand.
TACCTTGGGAAGGAGAGGCAGAGGAGGAAAGGCATATACTGTTGGGTTTTCCAGCTGAATGATAGAGCATCCACTTTCATGCTTGCTTGTGATAAGTCCTTGTGCAGAATCTCTGTAGTTGGTAGTTCTGAGGGGAGGCAAAAAGATCTATGTCTGGGCATCCCCATTTCTTTGTTATCATGCTGAAGACTTGTGGATCCAGTTTCCACTTGTGGGGATCCATAATGTTTCTGCTTAGTTCATCTGCCAGAGTGTTTTTCTTTCCTGGCAGGAATTGTGCTTGCAAATGTACTTGATAAGTCAATGCTGTGTCCCACAAAGTCATGGCTTGTCTGCAGAGGGGGTAGGAATGTGTGCCTCCCTGTTTATGTACCACATGACTGTAGTATTGTCCGTCCTTATCAGTAGTTGTCCTGGATGAAGAAGGTCCTTCAAAGCTGTCAGGGCATTCTGAACAGCTAGCATCTCTTTTTGATTGATATGAAGATGCATTTGGCTTGAGGGCCATGTGCCCTGAATACATTTTCCTGCCATGTGGGCCCCCCAAGCATAATCTGAAGCATCTGTAGTTATTGACTGCCTGGCTGTGGGTAGGTTGAATGGCTGTCCCTTGTTGAAATGACAGGACTGTGCCCACCATCGAAACTCCTGTTGAAGGCAAGGAATGAGGGTAATCAATGTTTCCAGGCTGTGGCAATGTTGAGTCCAAACACTTTTTAGATACCATTGTAGTTTCCTCATATGCAGTCTGGCATATGGAATTAGCAGAATGCAGGATGCCATGAAGCCCAAAGCCTGCAGAATTTTTCTTGCAGATAACTGGGTCTTTGTTGCCAACATTGTGAAGTAAGAAGTCAGTTGTCTTTGTTTGTCTGGCGTGAGATAAGCCATCTGGGCAGTTGTATTTAAGCTTGCACCCAGGAATATTATCTCTTGAGAGGGTACTAATTTTGATTTCTTTTCATTTACTGTGTACCCTAGGCAAATCAATAATCGTTTTATAAATGCCAGGTGCTCTAGTAGAATGTCCTTGTTCTCTGCTTGAATAAGGCAATCATCTATATAAGGATATATTTGAATTCCTCTTTGTCTGCAATATGCAATTATTGGTGCCAGGCATTTTGTGAAGACCCTGGGCGCAGTAGATAAGCCAAAGGGCAGTGCAGAGAATTGGTAGTGCATTGAGCCAGCTATGAATCTGAGGTATCTTCTGCAAGATTGTCTGATTGGTACATGCAGGTATGCCTCTTTTAGGTCCAACGTTACAAGCCAAGCCTTCTTGCCCAGCATGGGCAGAAGCTGCTGCAAAGTCAACATTTTGAACTTTGGAATGTCCAGAAATGTATTCAGAATAGACAGGTCCAATATTGGTCTCCAGGCTTTGTCCTTTCGGGGGAACCAAGAAAAGTCTTGAGTAAAATCCTTGTCCCTGCTCTTGCTGTGGTACTTGCTGAATGGCCCTCATGTCCATGAGGGATGAAACTTGTTTTTGTGCCTCTGCCCATTGATTGTGTGGCAGGTCTGGCATACCTTTTGCCCTTGGCAGGGTGTGAAAATGGAACCTGTAGCCCTGGGACACTATATTCAAGACCCATTTGTCCTGAGTGATCATGTGCCAGTTTTGTGAAAAAAGTGCTAGTTTTCCCCCTAAGGGGGCTGCCAAAAGATAAGTGCTTGGTGCTGGCAGAGGGAAGTCATTGGGACTGTTTCCTGTATGGCTGTGATTTGTCTTCTCTGCTTTTGGAGGTAGAAGCGCCCCACTGTTTAGGCCTGTATGAGCCCTGGGGCTGGGATCTGCCTCTAGGGCATCTGTATCTGCCTCTTTATGGTTTGTCTGCACTGGAAAGGACCAATTCTTTGTAGGGCAGTTCCTGCTAATTCTGGGTGGCTGTACATGTAAGAAATCCTTTACTGTTTGCATAGATTTCGCTTTGTCCTCCATTTTCTTCAACACATCCTCTGCTTTAACACCAAATAAAGTATCATGCTGTAATGGGGCATCTAGTAATTTTGCCTTAACATGATCAGGTAGAATCTGTTCCTTTAACGAAGCATGCCTCCTAATGACAGAACCCGTAACTGCGGCCCAGCAAGAGGCCTCTAGAGAATCAAAACCACATTGCAATGTATGCTTTCCTACTTGTTCAGTTGCATGCAATAAATCCTGCATTTCCTTATTTTCTGCACAATCAGAATTTGCCAACATTTTCTGTTTTAGCAGAGACATTAAGTATTGCTGATATTTAAGCATATGAAATTGACAATTTAAAGCCCTCACAGCCAAAGTAGCAGAAGTGGAAACTTTTTTCCCCCATCTGTCTAGTGCCCTAGAATCCCTGTCAGAGGGGATAGGGTTTTTTGCAGTAGAAGCCTTGACCCCTTTGGGACCCTGAGAAATAGTTTCTGTATCAGCAGCAGGGTTTTTATAAAGAAATTTATGGGAGTCTGGAACCCTGTAGTATCTGTCTGGTTTTACAGGGACAGGGGGTAAAGAGTCAGGAGAAAGGGTGGACTCTGAAAATACATCCTCTACAATGTGTAACACAGGGGGAATAGCAAGTGGCCTGTGCTGAGATAGTAAAAGAAAATCTCTAAGCCTTTTCTTTGATTCTGAGCAGTCTTGGCTCTCCCAGTGGAAGTGCTCCCTCATGGTATGCAGGGTTTCCCCAAAAGATAAATCCTCAGGAGGAGAGGCTGAAGGAATAGATTCTTCAGCATCAGAATCCTCATAGGGAGGAAGAGAGTATTCCTGCTCAGAAGAGGAGTCAAAGGAAATGGAAACCTGATCTGAAGATTCATATTCTGTCTCTTGCCTAGGCCTCTTATCAGAAGGGGGATGGGAACCGCTTATCAAGGTAATTAGGTCTTCGGCCATTTTGAGCAACTGCTTTTTAGGCATGGAAGTCTGTCCTGGAGAATGCTGTACTTGTTTCTTTGTCTTTAGAGCTGCTTTAGTATTTGCTTTGGAAGCTGAGGTAGGCTTTACATATAACTGTGTAGGTCTGAAAACACCCTCAGAAGCCGATGCCTGCTCAGCGGCTCTGGACCCATCTGAGGGAATATTTTCCGAGTGTCCAATACCTTGAGTATCCAGAGGCCTAGCTGGCTCCACGTGGGAATTGGCAGCGGCCTGTGGCTCTGAGGTAGCGGGCGTCAGGGGCTTTGAAAGTGCCTCACTGAGAACCTGCGAACGGCTTAGCGGAAGCCTCGTCGTCGGTTTTGGACCTCGGATGCCTGTCCTTTTCCTTGCACTTTTTATCAACTCCGGTCGTCGGTTGTTCCGATGGCATTATATAATTGAATCTTCAGCCAAAGTAATGAAAGGCAAAATCATACCGACGCTTAATAGTGCGTTGGTTAAATCTAGCACAAAACCGACAGCTAGCAATGTTGTGATCAGGGCCTAGGGAAGGAATACAGTAAGAATGAAAATCCTTATGAGGTATTTGCTTCCCACAAGAAATATAATTGTTAACTTTTTCTGACATCGGTCTGGAGCAAGAAAAAAGTTTCCTCAATGGGGTACTTAGCTTTAATGAAGACTTCGGATCAGAAATTTGAATTTGAAAATCTCAGGAGTCGGCCGACCGGCACTTGCGAACTGCTTTTGCTACGGGCACCGCGCGGCAAGAAAGACTGAAGAAAATGGCGTCGGCTGCATCTTTTATACCCCTGGTGCACTGACGTCAGGGAAGAGGTGACAGCAACCGACACCGGACCAAGACTTTGGAATTCAGCGGGTAGCCTGCCAGCAGGATAACCCAAGTGTAATGACTGCAACAGTGAAACACGATGAACATCCAGTTTATCATTATAGAAAATAGCACAGTATGTGAGAAATGTAACTAAACAACTTTTTTGGAGGTAAAAATCTTTCATAAAAACGAGGGTGTGAAGAATACCCACAATAAATCCCTCACACATACCACTCTTCACACACACATTGTCTTCTGCTGCGGTGCTTAAAAGAAAACTTCTCAAATCTTAAAGACCTCCAAAGCCACTAACAGCAACACTGCTTTTCAGAAATCACTAAAAACACACACCATAAGAAATCCCAAATGTCTCATATAAGCTTACAGTCAATGGTCCCGCAGAAGCAATGCTGTAAGGCAAGCATATACTTTACCTAATGCTCTTGTCATTGGGGACTCCACTGCATGACACACAGATATCCTACTCCCCAGGTTAAACAAGATAATAGTTGTTTATCTGCAGCTAGGATCCACATTACGAACACACACATCACTGGATCCCAGGTACCAATATGATTCTATTATAGTCCATCCATCTGGGTGTCAATGACCGAAGACATACCTCACTGGACTATATAAAAAGAGACATAATGGATCTCTCAGAATGTGTGTCACAGGTATGAGCCTTGCATTGAGCAGCATTCTACCTTTACCAAGGTTGATGCCAGAGTTTGAATATAAAATGGTCGATTTTAATAATTGGCTTAGTTTCTGCTCTAAATCCAGGAGGATCCAATATCTGTCAGCATGTGAGAGCATGTTCAAAAAACCATGTTGCTTTGCCAAGGATGGGTTGCACAGGCCCCCCCCCCCCCCCACCACTACCAAGCCTTCGGATATTGGCTAACTGTATCCACCCCTTTTTCAGGCAATGTCAAAAAACAAAAACAACCAAATAGTGAAAAATCTTCAAGCACCCTTAAGGTGCTACTGCTTAATGCTAGGATCCTAAACAAAAAAACTCCACACCCTTCAAGCCCTCCTCACTGTGGAGGATGTAGACATCTGTGACTTGGTTGAAAGTCATAGAAAATACTCTGGCCATGCAAGGTCACAGTGCATTGCACACATTTAAACCAACAGCAGCACACATTACTGCCAATGGTGGAGGTGACTCAATCTATGTTAGCAACAAACATACCTCCAAGCTGGGTTAAACAGGATGATATTATGGAAACCATCAATACGCAAGGCACCATAGGTAAGGTCCCTTACCACATCTTACTTAGCTACAGGTCACCATCTATGCCCCTAGAGTCTCACAACTCTTTCCTAAACCTACTAGAAGCATTCACCATCCAACCAACTACTCCTATTCATGGGTCACTTTAACTACCCTGGTACAGACTGAGAAACTTACACTGCCTGAAACTCACAGGCACAATGCTTCTTTGACTTTAAGACAAACACCCTGCTCCTACCAGAGGATCAAACATTATGGATCTGGTACTTGCCAGCATGGGAGTAAGTTGCATCCCCCCATGTCACATCCTCACTAATAAGGTCAGATCACAAAACAGCCTATTTTAAAGTAAAAATCAACTCATAAAACCCAGCTAAACCAGTAACAGTTAGGAACTATTCTCAGGCCAACTACATTCTATTGACAGTTTGTCAGAATTCAAGGCTGTCCTGACACGAAACTATAGCTACCTACGCAGAATTATTCAGAGCCTAAATATAAACATGAGAATGCCTACATAGAGGCTGACATACTTACCAGAAATAAACTCAAATACTAAAAACAAACCCACCATTGTGGGATCCTCACCTAAATGGGATATGAGGAGGAGGATGATGATAAGAATCATAGGATATTACTAGGCTATCGACCCGGAGGTAATTTTAAGCCTAGCCATTTCAACCCAATGCAATACCATAGAGGTACTAGTTAATACCCGAGACTGCATTTATTGATGACTGCCCATGTCCAGGAGGGTTGTGGGCTCTATCCCCGGTAAGAATTTACAGTGCCCCATCCACTCATCCAGGTTCCTCTTGAACAGTGTCATGAAAGTGCTGTGTTCCACATGAATTGGTAGCCTGTTCCAAAGATGTGGCAGTCACTGGGAGATAAATCTGTCCCTCCAGGATGTCCTATTTAAGTTTCAAGCCATATTTAAGTACCTGGAATGGGTAAGCCCTAGACCTATTAGATTTATGGATATGTAGTAAGTTCATTCGGGTTCGGTTTGGGTCTTGGGTTGCTCTGTCGGCCAGGCATAAGTCTCCTCTAATAAGTCTATACGATACAGAGCATAGTGACAGGGATTTTAGTCCATCCATGTTAAGCACATGCTGGAGGCCCTTGATCTTCTTTGTTAGAAACCTCTGAAGTATCTCTAATTGTTGTAGATGCTTAGTACGGTACATACCAAATAGGACGTTATAGCCAATTATGGGCCAGATTACTGCCACGTATTGGGGGATAATAACTTCTTTTGCTGTCGAGCTGATGCCTTTACTAATCAAGTGAGCTACATGGAAAGCTTTCCTTACAAGGGTAGACACGTGGTGGTCAAAATTAATGTTGCAGTCAGCCTGTGATCCCAGGTCCCTTACCATTTTGTGGATACTTGGGGTATTGTGGATTTAACAGTGTGAAGGGACATTGTTTGTGCCAAAGGGAATGATGATACATTTCTTTTCATTCAGTCGCTGGTCTGTGTGAAGCCATCATGGATTATACTGACATCATTTGGGGATTCAATGATTGCACCTAGTTTGCATTCATCTGCAAACTTGGTCAGCCACAACCCTTTGGTTTTGACCTGACCTTCTGAGAAGTACATATCAAACTCATGGCCAAAATCAAGAGCAGCAAGTGCTCTCTTATACAACTAAACAAGAAACTAAGAAGTCTATTTAAGTCCAACAAGGACAGCTACAAGGTTGGGATAGCCTTGCTAGCTAAGGATAATCACAAGGCCTTTTTCAGCTATGCCCAGAATCTTAAAGATAATACACAGCAGTGTGCTGTACTGGTGGTGAATGGTACCACATTCGCCAATTAGGGTGATATAACAAATCTACTGGCAGATAAATTCAGCTCAAAGTTAACCACCAGCTCCTTTGAGGAGAAATCCCCTCCAACATACTTTCCCCAGCTATTAGCAAGGACCAGGTGCTGGTAGCATACCTCTCAACTGTACAGATTTTTGCAGAACATATAGATTTATGCCTTATATTTTTGGTCCATTTTTCATAAAATTGTGGTTTTCTAGCAAATCCTTACCAAGTCATTAAATATTCTACTTGAACTCTCTAAGGCCTTCGATACCATCTCCCATTACCTACTACTTACTAAATTATCTAGCCTAAACCTATCACCTTCATCTCTCAATTGGTTCACCAGCTACCTCTCCAACAGGCAACAAGCTGTCAAATGGAAAAAAGCTACCTCCTGTTTCCTCAACACCCCTACTGGTGTCCCGCAAGGTTCCATACTGGGTCCTCTGCTCTTTAATATATTCATCAATGATTTTTTCCGATCCATTCCTTATGCTAACATTATTCAATACGCAGATGATTCTATCATTCTCTGTTCTGCCTCATCCATCCCAACTCTCTTACAACTAACTCAAAATGCTTTCTCCGCCACTGAACAATGGATGAAAGACAATCATCTAGCACTCAATGCAGCAAAAACAAAACTTATGATATTCACCCCCTCCAAAACTAGCACCATTGACAAAAAACTATTCTCTATCACCAGCCAAAATAATACACCTCTTGAGCTGGTATCAGAAACCAAACTATTAGGAGTCCAGATTGATGACAAGCTTAAATTCAATTCCCATCTCCTACTAAACATAAAAAAAAAACACCAAAAACTCGGTATGCTCTACCGACACAACCGATACCTCACTTTAGCTACTAAGCTCACTCTCTCTACTACATTTCTCTTACCCTCCCTTCTTTATGGTGCCCCTCTCCTTACACACCTGCAATCTACTCTCAAAACAAAACTGTCCTCTTGTTATTAGAAAATAGCCAAATTCACCACTAACAACAGACCATCAACCCAACACTGTGTACCTCTCCACATACTCAACTGGCTAGAACTTCCCAACTACCTCTCCTATATTCAGCTCACCGATGTACACAAACTCATTTACCAACCTTCCCTTTGTCCCTCCCTCTCCTCTACTTTTAAAATGCACCACCAACAACGACTCCTAAGATCTAGCAATCAAAACCTAATCGAAGTATATAAACCCCTTCACCCCCCAGGACAAAACCTACTATCCTTTTCCCTAGCACGCCTATGGAACTCCCTCCCTCCTTCCATTCAAACCATCACTAGCCTCCCATCATTTAAAAAATCACTTTACTCCCATCTAACATCCACATGGGAATGTTCCTACTCCCACCCCTCTTAACTTATTCTTCATCCCATACTGTCTTCCACTTCACATACTTCAAATACCAACTCCGTTTTTCACATCTAGCAATCAACATCTTATTCTCAACTATCTACTTCCAACTTACTTCCACCAACCTCCTGTTTTCACCTAATCCTACTATTTTTTTATCTTATGAAAACACAAACTTACTAGTGCATTGTTCTTAAAAAAAAAATAAATAATAATATACACCTTTGTCTATTTAATTCACAGTAACTTTTGTTATCTCTTAGAACGAGAAATAGTTAAACTGTAAATTGTTGCTATCTTTTGTGTAATCTTTATGCTGGAGCTTTTCTCCCCAGGACTCCATTGAAAACGTGTTCTTTTGGCCCAATGGACTATCCTGGTTAACCAACTGCAAATAAATAAATAAATAAAATTGAAGTCAGAAAATAATGACAGACATTTGAGTTTCATATCCTTCAGAAAATTCATACTAACACAAAAAAAGTTATTCTATCAACTTTCTAAGTTTGTAAGAGCAATATTTAAAAACTGTCCCTAGGTTTTATGCCTTTGTCCCCCCTTTAGTTGTGGCTTTGCCAAGATTTCTTGCTCTATGAGGTTGAGAGGTATGGCCGGTAGCACTTGCTAAAGCCAAGAATACTACCTATATGGGTCTGGACTATATCTCTGGTTGCCTCCTTAGTCTAACACACAACCTGACAGGGCAACTTGAGGCACTCAACTACAGCCTCAAATCAGGCTACGTTCCAAGTGAATGGAGGATCACAACAGTCATTCCCTTCCACAAGGGCAGATCATCCACTGACCCAGGGAGCTACAGATGCATCAGTTTAATAAACCTAATATGCAAAGCCATGGAATGAATTATTATGGAAATGATAAACAAGGACATTGGCAACCTCCACACACTGAACTCATCCCAATGTGGCTTTGTTAAATGGAAGGTCATGCCTACTTACCCTGGGAGACTTCTTTGAGAGGGTCACCAAGGCAATGGATAAGGGTAAAACAGTGCATATTGCATATCTTGACCTGGCCAAGGCACTCAGTACAATACCCCAGACTCAGGCATTGCTGACAAGTTCTATAAGCTAGGCATAAATCCCTACATAACTTGCTGGATGACCAGCTGGCTCACAGGACCTAAGAACTCAGGATCAGTGAGATCTCCGACACCAAGTAACTGGTCACCAACACAGGACCCCAGGGAACTGTGCTGGGCCCACTCCTGTTTCTCATTTACTTCTTTTAAGTCAAGGCTAATGTTCAAGGCCTCTGGCTCACTAAGTTTGCAGATGACTGCAAATTGGGAACTATTATAGATTCCCCCAAGACACTAACATCTTGGAAGAAGGTTTAACACAGGGTAAATGACTGGTGACAAAGTCACGGCATAAAACTCAATGCCAAAAAAATTATTATAATGCCTTTTGGGGAAACTGTCAACTCAAGTTAATTACTCTATTGATAAAACATCCCTAACAGTCAACACAGTAGTAAGAATATAGACAGCAATGTGGCCTTTGACCAACATGTAGCTAAGACAGCAACAAAATCATTCCATGTCTCTCAACTTATAGGAAAGGGAATGGTATCCAGGCCCAAGAAGTTATAGTACCACTGTACTTGACTCTTATCAGACCAATCATTGAGTACAATACCCCATTTGGCATGTACCTAACGAGACACTTGCAACAGCTGGAATGTTCACAATGGTTTCTCACCAGGAGAATACAGGGTATGAATACCCTGCCCTACACAGATTGCCTTAAGGCAATGTCTCTGCAGTCTCCTTAAGGCTGCTGAGAGGGGGTCTTTGCCTTGCTTACAAGGCCTTCCTCAGACCCAGCCCTGCTGGATCTGTTGCACATGCGCAAAACAGACAGTGTTACAAACACTAGATCTATGGATCTAAACTACTTGTGAGATAAGCACAACATGTGGAAAGACATATGTATCTCAAAGGATCCCAGCTTTTGGAATAGGATCCTCATCCATTTAAAACACATTTCATCCCTGACCCTATTCAAATGAAACCTTGACAAATGGATGGGAAATCATATATTTACCACTGGTCTGGCCCCCATATCTAACATCCCCCTACAAATCCCTTAATTATCTCCCTACTATAATGACCCCCCCCCCCATAGCCGCCCATGATACTCTGGATACAAATGTGTTTGGGGTGTGTGGCTAGGCTTGCAAGGGCCCTAGCCATCATCAGCCTAGTAACAACCTATGAACAAAGCCATCTTTATAACCCTAGTTGTGTGTCATATATGTCTGACTCGCACATTCTTCAGGTTAGTTGGGAAAGTATTTGCAAACAAATAGATTAAGTCCAGTAAAACTGTTACTGTATGACAAATACTTAGATATTTGTTTGGTAGTGTACAGAACTGTAGTTCTTAGGGTGAGGGCTTGCTGTTATATCAGTTTAGTGTTGATAAAAAATGACATTTTACTTTAAAAAAAATGCTTTTTTTAGTCTCCTAACAACCTGTTTGATAACCCAGTCCATACATTACCCTCTAATAAGAATAAACAACCTGAAAGCACATTCTACTAAGTCACTGCACCCTTCAAGTCTGTATATTTTCTTCATAGACAGACGGATTCATGTGATAGCTTGAAATCTTGTTCCCCTCTAGAGAGGAAAAAAGCACTGCTCATTTAAATGTACTGCGACAGCGACAGCCACTCAGAAAATACCCATCAGACCTAAATGCTAGCAATCCGTCTTTATTCAAAAACAGGTAAGTGGCCTGGGGGAGAAGCATATTTTCATAATGTTATGAAAAATAAGAATTTGAGAAAACAAAAAAGTACATCACACACACACACAACGTAACCTACTTTTCCAGTTTTAAGGGTAGTACACACTTCCCCTAAGGAAGATTAAAACAAAAAAGGGAAAACTAGTTGTACAAGAATGATTACTCTTGATACTGGCATATAAGTTATTAAAATAGACCATTGTAAAAACGTCTTACGTAAGTGTCAAAGATCATTTTGCATTCTTGTAAAAAGAAAAAAAAAAGGAAACAAAGTTCATCCACAATTTAAAGTTAAAACAAGAGATTAGCACTTTTTCCCCTGTCAGAGCTTCACCAGATCTATGCACACAAATATATATGATCTTATTATGAATAATCACCAGAGAGTTTGATGAAAACACAAACTCATCAATGATTACCATTAATTACCACAAAAAAGTAACTGCAAATGTAAACCAATAGTTACAATTACCTAAATTAAAACTAATGACTTTGTACATGGGATGTTCTACTACTTCACCGCCAGCAATTAAATATACTAAAGACAGGATCACACAAACTCCAAGAAAGGGCAAAAATTACTGAATTATGTAATGGTTGACATAATGCACTTTGACTGTTCCATAATTGGACAAACAGAACCAGCAAACAAAACACCAGTGGTACTGCAAGCAGTAAAATAACTACAGTGATAACTTGTATAACACACATTCTCTCTAATATTTGTGTGTGTGACCGCACCATGCTAGAGTGTAAGTAGTGCAGTACACTACACTCTTACTTTCACAATACTGATAAAGAATGTTCTAGTCCTGCGGCTGGCAGCTGAGTATAAAGGCTAGTGGTGATATCCATTGACATGGGAATTACTGTGCTACTTGTGAGAGAGAGGTGTGCCTTTCTATGACTGGTGATTTTCTAGATTGAAAGAATACATTTAATTTTTTTTTCAGTTGCTGAGTTTTTGTCTAACACACAACAGCTCTGAGGTGCAAGTAACCTTAACTCCACAGTCTGTACCAGGGCAAGAGGAATGTATCCCACATGAACACAAATCCACTTGCATAAAACAAAAGCAAAGCTTGGACTTTGATCAATATCCAGTGACTTCACATAAAGGATTGCATGTCATGGAGGTATAACAGATATTTCAAGGAAGGTACTGTATTTTAAACACGTTATCCATAGCTTTTAAAATGAGTGCCAGTGAGTGGTTATAGCTTAGGGTCTCTGTCATTAGTGGTGTAGAGAATAATCAGATGGAAAGAAACATAGGAGGATAAACAGAAAGGGGAGGAGGCTGTTAACTATACACACACATAGGTTCATAGGTTGATACTAGGCTATCTGCCCTAGGGCATTTATAAGCCTAGCCAGAGTGTGTTTGGCTTTCGCCACCCTTTTAGATTAGTTGACTGTGCCTCTGTATAGTAGGTCACAGAAGATAGCCCATTTTGAGGTTAGTTTACTGTGCCTCTGTCTAGTAGGGACACAGAAGAGATCCCAGGGGTAGACCTACGATCTCCCATCCACTCGTCAAGATTTCTCTTGAAGAGGGTCATTGAGGGACTCTGCCTAACATGGATTGGGATTTTGTTCCAGAGTGAGGGGAGCCTCTGGGATATGAATCTGTCCCTCCAGCATGCCCTATTTATTTCTGTGCTGAGGTTTAAGTCCCTGGAGCATGTAGCTCTAAGGGATTTGGATTTCCTGAGGTGGAGCATGTCCATTAATTCTGGGTTGGACATGGTTTTATACGTCAGGCACAGATCGCCTCTGAGTAGGCGGTAAGCAACTGAGTAGAGCTGGAGTTTCTTTAGCCTAACTGCATAGGGCATCTGTTTGAGTCCCTTGATCCTCTTGGTGAGGTACTTTTGGGGTCTTTCCAGTTGCTGAAGGTGTCGGGTAAGGTACATCCCAAATGGGGCATTGTATTCAATTATGGGCCTGATGAGTGATGAGTAGAGGGGCACAATTACCTCTCTTGATCTAGATGTGAACCCTTTCGTGATAAGGTGGGCTATATAGTAGGTCTTTCTAACCACTTTGGCAACGTGATTGTCAAAGGAGAGATTGCTATCAACTTGGGTCCCCAAATCCCTAATTACTTCTTCCGTGCCAATGGATTACCACCTATGTGGTAATTTGTGGGCACTTTGTTTTTCCCAAAGGGGATGACTATGCACTTTTTGGCATTTAGCTTTAGGCCATGGCTCTGGCACCAGTTATCCGTCTCTGTGAGACCCTTTTGGAGGATGCTTGTGTCAGTCGGCGAGTCGATTATGGCACCCAGTTTGCAGTCATCTGCGAACTTGGTCAGCCATAGTCCTCCCATGTTAGCCTGTACCTCAGAGAAATATATACCGAACAAGAGAGGTCCCAGGACTGAGCCTTGTGGGATGCCCACTTGTAACTGGTTTAGAGTCTGACATGGCACCTGCAATTCTGACCATGTGGGTTCTATCCATGAGCCAGTTTGCAATCCATCTTGTGACATAGGGGTTGATATTTAAGCTGGTGAGCTTATTTATGATGCCCGAGTGGGGTATTGTGTCGAAGGCTTTTGCAAGGTCCAGGTAGGCTGTGTGGACTACCTTCCCTTCATCTATGGCCTTGGTGACTGTTTCAAAGAAGTCGACCAGGTTCAAGAGGCAAGATCTGCCCTTAACAAAGCCGAATTGGGTAGGATCCAGTGTTTGGAGGTTCCCAATGTCTTTGTTTATGAGTTTCATGATGATACGCTCCATAGCATTGCAGACCAGGCTAGTCAGGCTTATAGGGCGATAGTTTCCAGGGTCTGTTGTGGCACCACCTTTGTGGAGTGGGACTACTGTTGCTGTACGCCATTCCTTGGGTACATATCCTGTAGTAAGGCTGAGATTGAACAGTGACTTTATGTGAGGGTTCAGTTCTTCTTGGAGTTTGTGTAAGACGCAACCCGGACACCGTCCAGTCCCATTGATGCTGTGTTTTTTGCTTTGGACAGGGCAGCTCTCACCTGTGCATCTGTGATGTCAGGGAGGCTACACTCTGTTGGGATAGACATTTGATCTTTTGGGGGGGGGTTTGCACTGAACCTGTCTGCCAGGATGTTGGCAATGTCTGTGGGTTCAGTGTATTTTTTGTCATTTTGAACTAACTCAGAGCATATCTGGGAGTTGCCACCCAGGTTCCTGACATAACTAAAGAAGGCCTTGTGATTATCTTTAGCATCTTGTGCAATTTTTCTTTCGAAGCTGGCCTTAGATGATTTTATGACGGATCGTAGTTTCTTGCTAGTACTGATCAGAGATGCCTTCCCTTTTTGGGATTTTGCTCTATTATGTAGTAGCTTCCACATGCAAAGTAAACATTGACAAAAGTGCATACAAAGAATAGTTGTGTAAAATATTACCATAACCATAGATGTCCTTCTCTTCCATGTTGCAGTATTCATAACTTGAGGGATTCCCCACCTAGGCAACCCAAATGTCCAGACAGTACACAAAAGAGTTTTGTTATTGCTTGTATGTGCGACATTGCACATAGGAAGACAGCCAACATAGGCCATAAAGGTGACATTGGCACATACCGTTCCTCAGAACTGAATGCCCCAGTCAGAACACCAGTCCAAGAATATGAGGTATACATCATCATCTGAGAAACAGTAAGTACCAAGGGGTAGGAGGGTGGGACAGAATACTGCAACATGGAAGAGAAGGACGTATATGGTTATGGTAAGATTTTGCACAACTATTCTATATCCTGCTATTCTTGTGTTGCAGTATTCACAACCTGAGGGAGACTACTAAAGCTCACGGAAGGGAATGGGAGGATGAAGCAGAGGAGTCTTCTAAGAATCCATGCAGGCTTGCTGTAGCACATCCTGCTCTGGACCTGGAAATAGTGTCCATTTTGTAATGTTTGATGAAGGTATGGACAGAGGACCATGTAGCCACTTCCAGAATGGATGCAATGTCCAGACCTTTGAAGAAAGCCTCTGAAGAGGCTACTGCTCTAGTGGAGTGAGCCTTTACAGAGGCAGAGTGCATCTTCCCATGAGAGACATAAATGAATGAAATTGCTTTAGAAATCCCAGTAGAAATAGTTTGTTTGGAGACAAGTTGTCCCAGTGCCCTGGAATGTAAAAACAATTGCTCTGATTTCCTGATAGTTTTGGTTTTGTCCAGGTAAAATATGAGTTATCTGTGCACATCTAAGGAATGAACCCTTTCACTAGGATTTTCAGGGTTAGGAAAAAAAGGTGGACAAATGAATGGATAGGTTTACGGATGAGTGAATAACCAGCTTAGGAATGAAACAAGGGTTAGTACAAAAAGATACCCTGTCCTTGTGGAAAATGAGAAAAGGTTGGCAAGCCATAAGGGCTTGGAGTTTAGAAATTCTTCTAGCAGAAGTGATGGCTACTAATAGAATTGTTTTCCAAGTGCAACATTTTAAAGAATCTGACAGTGCAGGCTCATAGGGAGCCTGAGTGAGATTTTTCAGGACAAAATTTAGATCCCAGGGAGGAGGGGCAGGTTTCCTGGGAAGTCTAATGTGAAGGACGCCTTTTAGAAAGGATTAACTTCTAGCTTAGAAGCTAGAGGAGCAGACAAAGGCAGACATGCTGAAATAGCCGTTAGATGGGCTTTAACAGAAGAGTAGGTCAACCCAGCCTTAATTGCTCAAACAAATAGGAAAAAAAACAACAAAATGTCCACTGAAAATGATCTAGGCCTTTCTTTAGAAACCAGATGGAGAATCTCTTCCATTTGGATAAATAGGACCTTCTAGTACTGTGTTTCCTGGCCTCTTGCAGGATTAGAAGCATGTCCACAGAAAAAAAGGTGTCAGAAAGGGATCAAAAGCCTATCACCCACATAATTAGATTCAGGGAGGTGAGATGTGGATGGATAAGCAATCCCTTGTCTTGTGTGAGAAGATCCACCCTGTGGGGTGACTTGTGATGATTGCTATTGACTAAATGCAGAAGAGGGAACCAGTGCTGTCTTGGCCAAAAGGAGTCACCAGCAAGATTTGAATTTGTCCTGCTGTATTTTCAGAAGGACCTTCTGGATGAGTGGGAAGGTGGGGAATGCATAAAGAAACATCCCCTTAAATGAGAAGGATAGGGCATCCACCTTCCATACCAGAGGGTCTGGGACTCTGGCACAAAACCTTGGAAGTTGTCTGTTCATGGAGGAGGCAAATAGGTCTATTTGATGAGTACCCCACCAGTGAAGGATATCCACAAACACATCCCTGTGAAGCATCCATTCATGGACTTGTTTTATGGACCTGCTGAGAGTCTCGGCCAGCACATTTTGAGCTGAAGTAATCTTCACTTGAGAGGCAATCTCCCAGGCTTGAAGGGCCAACCTGCAAAGCAGGTATGACTTGGTGGCCCCTGTTTGTTCACATACCGTAGAACTGTTGTGTTGTCTGTGAATAACTTTAGGGATTCAGGGAGTAGGGATGAATGAAAGGTTTGGAGTGCCATGATCAAAGCCCTCATTTCCTTTAGATTGATATGTTGCTTCTTGATTGAAGGAGACCAAAGGCCCTGGACTTAAGTGATCCACAGGAGTTCCCCACCCCAAGTCTGAGGCATCTGTGGAGAGTTCCTGAACTGGAGTTGGCTGTATCAGGGGAAGGGCTGGGTTCAGCTGAATGTGTTGTACCCACCATTGTATTTCTCTCTTTATGCCAGGTAGAAGAGGGAGTACAAATTCCACAGGATGGACATGCTAGCTCCAAAGTGTTTTAGAAACCACTGTATTTTCTGCATATGAAGTCTGGCTAGAGGTAGCATTGGAATACGTGATGCCATGAACCCTAGTATATGCAAGTACTCCCTGGCAGAGATGGAAGAAATAGCTGAGCATAGTTTGCACTTTTTGAGGCGGAATGAAAGCCATGATCAGATTTGTCCTTAGCTTAGTCTGCATCCTAGGAAAATCTGATCTTGAGAAAAGACTTAGCAGAGTTTATGGTGAACCTCAGGCCTTGGAGAAGAGATACTAAAGAATAGGTTTTCCTTCAGGGTGCCTGCATGGACTGCTTAAATTAGCAGGTCATCCAGATAAGGAAAGATTAGTATTCCTTGGAGCCTGCAGAAGGCAATGACAGAAGCTAAGCATTTTGTGAATACCCTTGGTGCAGTAGAGAATCCAAAGGGCAAAGCACAGAACTGAAAATTTGAGGAAGCAACAGAAAAACATAAAAACTACCTGTATTGAGGATGAATGGGGATATGCAGGTATGCATCCTTAAAGTCCAGTGACTAGAAAGGCCTGGGGAAACAGAAGAGGGAAAAAAAGAGTTTGCAGAGTGAGCATCTGAAAAGTTGGCAATTTGAGAAAAAGGTTGAGATGTGTGAGGTCAAAGATTGGTCTCCATGGACCATCTTTTCTGGGAACAAGGAACGCCCTTGAGTAAAACCCTCTTCCTTTTTGTAATGGTGGGACTTCTTGAATGGTTCCTTGAATTAGCAAGTCCTTTAGGATTTGAGGGAACAGATGAACCTGATCCCAAGGAGGTTGTGGAATGCCCATTGAGGGAGGGACAGATTTCCATACCATGTAGTAGCTGTTTGGATAATGAAAGGACCCACTTGTTGGTGGTGATACTTTTTCAAGAAGGTGAAGAGAAGTTGGAGAGATTTGCCAGGTAGTCACATACCTGGTCTGTCTAGAAAGGTGGTTTTGGTGCAGGGTTTTGCTGAGGTCTGGAAGACACCTGTCTACAAGCCCCTTTCTTATGGGAAGGAGGGGAACTGTGATGTTTTCTTCTGAGAAATTGTGTCTTGGAAGGATAATTTCTGTGGTACTTAGGAAATGGAGACACAAAAAAGTGTTTCAGTTCCTTAAGCTCATTCCCTTTTTTGTGAAGGTATTTGAAATGCGCTGCAGCATCAGCACCAAAGAGGGCATCATTGTCCAGAGGAGCATCCCCAATTTTAGCCTTGATATCATCAGGCAAAGTTTGGAGTCTTAACCATGACAACCTAAGGACAGAACCCAAAGCTGCTGGATCTAGCAGAAACCTCATCTGCATCATAACTGCATTTAATTGAATGTCTAAACACCTGGGCTGAGGCAGACAGTAAAGAAGCAAGCTGAGCCTTGGCTGGAGAATCAGGAGTGTCTAAAACCAGCTGAAAAACTTGGGTAAGCAAGGCCAGAACATATTTTGATATGTGGGTCTGGTAGTTGATGGCTCTAAAAGCTAGGGGGGGTAGAGGATGTATATACTTTTTTACCTATCCTCTCCTCTCCGTCATTTTGCTATCTTTGTCTGAAGGGAGTATTTTAGTAGAGGAAAGAAGTCTAGAAGGTTTGTCTGCAGAAAGGGAAATAACTGCAGGATCTGCTGGAGGACATTTAAATAAAAACTTGTTGTCCTCAGGGGAATTTATAGAATCTGTTAGACTTTCTTTGACACAGAGAAAGGCATCCAGAAAAGCAGGAAGAACAGGAGGCGTGGCTGATGGAGTTGCAGAGTTAATCTGCAACAGATCATATCATCTTTTTAACTTCTGATATTGGACTATACTTTCCCATTTGAAGAAATCTCTCATTCTAGAAATAGTTTCTCCAAATGGCAAATCTTCCTCGGGAGAATCCCTACTGTTAGAATCTAATTCAGGGGAAGCATAGCCTAGAGGTGACTCTAAATGAATGTGTAAATTAACGAGTTATCTGATGAAGAAGCTTCTTCTTCCCCAGGAGCCTCCTGTGCCAATACAGATCTCCTAAGAGTGGTGGAAGGATCAGTAATGGAAGATTGAACAGTGGATGGATTCAAAGCAAGGAAGGCATTAAGGATTCCTTGTGTGAATGCCTTCCAATCTGGGGAAGAATCCTGGGAAGGGGAAACATGTTTTTGTTTTAATTTCTTCTTATCAGGAACCCGCCCCTCCCCCAGGTTTTAAGGAAATATCAGACGTAGGCCTAGGCTCTTGGGACATTCAAAGTAATGGGCCATGGTTCCCCTTACCACCCTTAATGGTCATCTGCAATGCCTCAGCAGATGTACTAGTGGCACCCTCCCTAATGGCTTCTGAAATGGTACCTGTTGCAGGTTGGGAACCAGAGATCAAACTACACTGGCCTCAAAAGGAATGACCGGATCCAATGGCACAGTAGAAGATTTTAGCCTTATCTTTTTGGCCTTCTTCTGTGGCTCACAGGATAGACCTGTGGTGCCCTCCATACCAAAAGCTAGCCTCTTATGCCATTGATTCTCAAGGTAACTATTAAGAGCCGACAAATGACTACGAAGCATTTTGGGGATGAATGCCTGGCAAATCGTGCAAGACTTGTAATCGTGCTCAGACCGTAGGCAAAACAAACACTGATCATGGCTATCTTTGTGTGGAATCTGATGTCCACAAAGGCAGTTGCCTTTCCTAGATGACATTAACCTCAAAAACATGCAGCAGGAAAAACTGAACAAGATTTCCCCAATGGGGCACTTACCTGAAAACAGCAAACACTTGGTGATCAGACGAATGGTAGAAGCTGGCATTTGGACTGGTGGCAGAGAAGTTCGTAGGAATGGTATGTGCCAATGTCATCTTTATGGCCTACGTTGGCTGTCTTACTATGTGCAACATCGCACATACCAAGCAGTAGTGAAAGTCTTTTGTATACTGGTCTGACGTTTGGGTCACCTGGGCAGGGATTCCCCTCAAGTTATGAATACTGCAAGATAGAAATAGAACATTTAAATTTACATTAGATGACCAGTGACATCAGTAATGTATCAGACCCATAATAGAATATAATGCCCCTTTTCGTATGTTCTTTTCTAAACGTATAACTCAGTTCTGAAGACCACAGTATTTCCTCACAGAGAGGATCAAAGGCACATCTCTTGTGTTACATAGACTGCCTTAAAGCATTCTCTCTCTCCTGTTTCTTCCAGACTTTTGAGGGAGGACATTTGCCTCACCTATATAGCCTCAAAGGATTCAGTCCTATATGAGCTCCTACACATCCAGTAAACCACCACCACCTTGAATACCACTTCAGATTAACTAAACATCCACTGCATCATAAACAGGACCTGCAGACATGGAAGCTATTGGTCTCAAAGAATCCCCTTTTTGTCAGTTAGACTCCCATAAATATAAAACAAAGCAGTTCTCTAACTCCTCTTCTCAAATGCAACCTAGATGAATGAATGGAAAACCATACATTGTCACTGGTCTGGAGAAATGTAGGTAATGGGCATACTTCCACATCCTAGCAAAGAACAAAGAACTCTGGACAAAGTGAAAAAATAATGGGTGGGGAGGTAAAAGGCCAAAGTCAGGGACAGAATTTAAATGTTGTTCTTATAAACTTAGAAATTTGTTACACTAACAGGTATTTTGTTAGCATGCAATCCTAAAGGATATGAAGTCTGAAACGTATTTAGTGACTTCACACCTCAAGGATTTCCTAGAAAAAAAAAAACATTATGAGGGACAGAAGAAAAATAGGAGAGACAAATTTGAACATTCTGCAAAATTCTTGACAGCTGAGAGGTATGGGTGATTTGCTTTTTGTGCTGCAAGTCACATGACAAACTGGGATTTTCATCCTCGGCTATAAATGATCTATCTCATCAACAGCCTAGTATGCATTTATGAACTCATGAACCTTCTTGCATTTACTTAATGCCCATTGGATGCCTTCTAAACCCCTTTATCAAGTGCATTAAACCCTACTCAGCCCACCTGCAGGATGTACTATGAATGTCAGGGACTGTGTACAATTAGACTTATCAAAAGCTGAATGTTTAATGGCACAAAGCAGCTGAAAATCACAGAAAACTAAACTCCCAGCTCTTCATTTCTCAAAAGTGCGGGAATGTTGAGTATATACAGTCTGGGAGCAGTGAGAACAAATTCACCATCATAAGGAAAATGAAGGTTAAATATTTATTTATTTATTTATTTATTCCAGTTTGATTATCGGGGAAGTCCACTGTGTCAACATGGCCCATTTTCAGTGGAAGCCCGGGGAGAAAAGCTCCGAAAATGCATAAAAAAATTTACATACAGGATTTCAACACAATCAAGAATTTAGAAAGCATTAAACAGTTTGCAGAATACGATTTCAAGGAATACAGGACAGTATGAGAGTACAATTCATACTGAAATTGAATACAATTTTGTTTTTTTTTTACATTAAGTTATGGTTATTACATTTGCATAGTATAGCAGTATTTCTTAGAGATTCCTAAAAGATAATTAAGGCTGAAGGAAGGAGAAATAGTGGTAGCGCTTTGAGTGAATGTATTAGAGATAGAAATTAGTGCTCAATATGTACATGTTTTGTTGGGCAGGTATAGTTATGGGAGTAGAAGGATTGTGTAGTATTTACAAGTTTTGTTGAGCAAGTATGGATGTAGGAGTAGAATGATTAGGTAGTATTTACCAGTTTTGGTAAATCACAGAATTTTTGTCAGGCTGCTACATGTTATAGACACAACCACCTTACTTTCCCTCTGTTCTACCTCCAGAGTAACGAATGTTGGGAACCACTTGTGAATATCTACCCATGTAACACTTTTGTCTTTATTTTTTTAACCCTGTCTCAATGAACCACTGTTTCACTCTAATCCCATCACTTCAGCGTTTTTTTTTTTTTTAAAGACCGAGTTACCTTGCTGGCTATATATTTTTTCTGGTTAAACACCGTAGGTTTCATCATGAGAAGTGCTGAATCAGCAGCCCGATTCTGGCTGTAGCTATCCATCACTCTGTAGTGCATGAAGCTTCAGCTCCCCTAATATGCCCCTTACACGTATATGTACATATTTACATTTTATACATTTTTTAAGCTGTTTGGTTTGATATACAACAGTTTAACTGTGCCATAAATATTGCAAACATTGAAGCTAAATAATTCTTACTACATGAAGCAGCATGCTAACAAATCCAGCTACATTCAGCATGTCTTTAAAATACCAAGAGTGTTGAACAGGGATTCTGAAACTGTATTAACCTTTATCAAATACGAATTCTACAGGCAGGTTTCTTTTATGCGGTATTTATAGACATATTCTGGATACTGATAAAGCTGACAAACACTTCAGTTTGTTCATGTGTTAATGGCTAAAATAAGACATTTTAATTTAACTAAATATTACATCTAATAAGAATATGCCCTGGCTTCTACCCACCTGTTTGGAACTCCATTGCTGACAGTTCTAAGTAAGGAACGTCAAAAGTTAAAAATAGCCCGTTTCCATGGATACCACTGTTGGAGGTCCAAAGGACCATGTATGTGTACAGAGATAAGATTGCTCTGAAGCTGCAGAAGCAGATGATGCTGACACATTTCAGCACAGTAAGATGTTATGACGTACTTTCTGGTACCGGAGCCCCGTTGACCCACCCTTGTCTTGGATCATCTTTACAAGTCTCAATTGGTGTTTGTATCGGAGCTAATCATAACACAAGATCTTAAAAAAGGCAACAAGATAATTATTAAAAAACAGTCCCACTGCTGCTTATTACAGGGTTAAAGGTCAAGCAACACTGCTCTCTCAATATACCATTAGCAGTACAGCAACTCAGCAGCTGTGTTATTCTTTTAAACATGGATCAGTAGTTCTTAAAAATGCTGAAGATTTTATTTGGAACTAACTCATTGACATGCATTTTCTATGTACCTTTTTCAGTAAAACTCCCAGAAACAAACAGCAGTACTGATAATTTGTAGATTTAGTACCAATAGAGATGCACTCATACCTCACAACTGCTATAATTTAGGCATATCACTATGATTTTGGCTGTCATATTAGCCTTGCTTTTCCTAGATTTACTGATTTCCTTATAAAGTCAGACCTGGTTATAAGGACTTATCCTTCTTAACTAAACAGCCTACATGGCAATTCACCATCAATAACTTGCTATACAGGGTCTAGTATAGGGAGAACATCTATTGTGGAATATTACCAATGTTCTCCTCGTTCTAACCCTTCTGCTATGACTTAATGCTGAGAGGTGGATAGGTATGGGTGTGCTAGTTTTAATAAACTGTTGGAATTTCTCCTTAAGTGCCTTTTGGAAGGGCTGTTTGTCACACTCACAGGTTTCAAGAAATAAGCAGTAACCAATGCAAAAATGGACAGTTTTATAAGTAACCATAAACCTTCAACAGACACGATTCTAAGAAAACGATGGTCAGCTAGAAATATGAAGTACAGCAATTCTTAATTTTTCATCTATATTAGACGAGGATCATGCCATTTCTGAAGGTTTAAAAACGCAGTCTAGAAGGAAACACAGCATCTTATGCAACAAGAGTCAGGCAAACAAAAAATGTGGTCAGGGTACATTATGTGTAATCCTTCCTCAGCCGTGACATGGTTTAGAAGAGAGACAGCAAAGGCCTGTGATGATTACAAAGATTTCTTTACTATGATGGAAACCTTCCTTATTTAAAATAGTACTATTAGCTTGGTGTTTGTTTATAAGACACAAACACACAAACTTACAATGTACTCACAACAGTTTATATACATTTTTTTAACTGAACTGTACATGTTGGAAAAATCATCACACAGACAGAAGAGTAAGAATGTATCGCATGTAATTAAGCTAAAATCGGTCACCATGCAAATGTTGTTTAAGCATGTGGTAAACAGACATGTAAACTTGCCATCAGCACATGCATACAACCCTGCTTTCACTTGTGGCATGTTTACTAAAAACTTTAAGCTTCTGGTATGGACACTGTTGGCAAAGTTGGTACATTTATGCAGAAGCATTTTCAGGGCAAACAGCAAGAAAAAAGTAAGATGGAGAGAAAATGTACAGCAGAACATTATGCTGGCACAAACCAAGAAGCAAGTTTGCAAATATTAAGTCATAAATGAAACATTAAGGCCATTAAGATAGTGATTTTTTTGTAAATTAGGGACTAATTAGTGAATATACCAAGGAATGATTAATGATGAGCAGTTCTGTCTCAAAATGATTTATATGCAGGCAAGACCAGTGGGGTTTGTCCAGTAAACTAATTATCAAATATGTGGGTACAAACCATTTACATAAACGGTTTACGTGTACAAATTATTTTATGTAAAGCAACACTGAGTCATTTTCCCATAAAAACAGGTTACTTACTAAATGATAAAATAACTTGCTTAAAAGCAGTCTGTGAGAAATATCCATACAAAAGTGATGCATGTAAACTGTTCTTTGTATAAAAGCAATTTATATGAGCAAAGTGTCATTCTTCCCATAAGAACAGGCTGTTCACGGATTAGACAAGGAGATTACTAATGCAAAATGGTTTGTTCAAACAAAAGGCTTACCAGGGAGTAATTCAAGGTGAATCTTCCTTTAAGAGTTCTCTTGCTAATCAAACAAGAATAAATGTATAAAAAAAAAAAAAGTGATTTCTGAATAAAAGTAATCATACCGAACTCATGGCATGGATATGAACTGCAGCAATTTCTTTGGCTATATTAGAAAGCTTAGAAATTATTTATTTATTTATTGCATTTATTTACCGGGAAGGGCCACTGGGCCTAGGTGAGCCCATTTTCAGTGAAGGCCCAGAGAGAAAAGCTCCACATACATTAGACAGTACACACATGAAATAACACACTGTACAGAGTATATACAATCACAATGCTTGGAATAGTATGAGCAAAAAAGTATTTACATACACAGCACATATTTGCATTGTATAGTTAATAAGATTACACGAATAGAGTATCAGTTGTATGATTATTAACTGATGGAGATTTGTAGGCATAAGCAGTGGAATTTTAGCAAGACAGAGAAGTATACATGCAGTCAGTTATGGTAAGTGAGAGATGGAAAAGAATGCAAGTGTATAGATGGAATAAGGTATGGAGTCATAGTGGAAGGAGTCAGGTTTTGGAGAGTGTTGTATTGGCACATGTACATAGCCAGAGAGAGGAGAAGTGTTGTCTGAGGAACTTCTTAAAGAGAGCGGGATTGCTAGTGGTTCTGATTGAAGGTGGGAGGGAGTTCCATAGTATTGAGACAGTAAAAGAGTAGAGCATCTGACCAGCTGAGAGATTTGGCATTTTTACTTTGAGCAGCAGTTTGCTTTCCGATCTAAGGTCTATTTGGGTGATACATGGTCAGTAAGTAAGGAAGAAAGAGAAAGGCAAACTGATGGTTTATATATAAATTTATGTGCATTAGTGCTGAAGTTCAAGCCAGTTAAGTTGATGTAGTGATGAGCAGTGGTGGGCTGAAAATTTTGCATTTGTTACAAATTTAACAACCTTATCATAACATGAGTCTAGTTTGGTTTTCAGGGAGGACTTGATATTGATAAGGAATAGGGCACCATATAAGAGAGAAGGTAGGAGGAGGCTAGAGCCTTTTTTGCAGTCAGATTAAGGAAGCAGTTGTGTCTGTAGAGAATACCCAGTTTCTGAAGTGTTTATTTGATGTTGCTGTGTATATGTAGGTCGAATGTTAGGTTTTCATATATGATGACACCTAGCAGTTTAGTAGTTGGAACAACTTCAATGATCGTGTTGTTTTGGGAGTGGGCAGAGCTCCTTCTTGTTAAGGGGGTGGTTTTTTGTGAGGTCAATATTAGGAGTTTAGTTTTATTGAGGTTTAGAGCAAGATGGCTAATGGACATCCATGTTTCGGTTGATGTAAAGGCATTTTGGGTAAGAAGTAGCTCACATGTGGAGATGCTTGTAGAATCATCTGCATATTGGATGACAGTGCCTTGAGTAAGAGTGGAATGGATGTTGTTAATGAATAGGCTAAATAGGACGGGGCCCAATATGGATCCTTGGGGTACAACTGTAGTAGTGTTTAGGAATGTTGCCATTTGGTGGACTGTTGCCCATTAAAGAGATAGTCTGAGAACCAATTTAGAGTTGGGGTAAGATACCCAAGTTGGAGAGAAGAAGGGGATGGAATACTGTATTGAAGGCCTTTTAGAGGTCAAGGAAGCATGAGAGACAAAGTAACCAGCATCATAGGCCCTATTTTCAGTGTCCATTAAGGAAATTATCAATTCTGTAAGTAAGCTTGTAATGGAATCTCCTTCTCTGACCTCTCAAAGACATTCCTAACATTTTGCAGATAAATTCTCTTCTAACTTTACCTCAGTCACACTGCCTTCTGTCCCCTCACACCACCAAAAACACTGAGGGTCAAGTCCTTTTGACACTTTCCAAAATTAAAATCCGCTATTCCATGGGACCTGATAATATCTTTATATATATATATATATATATATATATATATATATATATATATATATATACACAATTCTTCAACTCAGGTCTCAGCTATGGTTACATCTTGAGGTGGGGAACACAGCCATTGGCATCCTTGCATAAAGGTGACCCCTCTTCTAACCCTGTCAATTACAGGCCCGTTATTTTTCGAAGTATTATTTGCAAGGCTATGGAGTGTATTACTGCTTAACAAATGACAATATAGATGACCTTATATTCTTCTATACACATCAGCTGGTCTAGATCTTTAAAAAAAAAAAATGTAGAGACCATGGATAAGAAGCATATCATTCATATTGCTTACCTGAAACCTGACAAAGTCTTT
Organism: Protopterus annectens; assembly: GCF_019279795.1. Taxonomy (NCBI): domain Eukaryota; kingdom Metazoa; phylum Chordata; order Ceratodontiformes; family Protopteridae; genus Protopterus; species Protopterus annectens. Next base: position 298,500,588 of record NC_056739.1, read on the forward strand.
GACTCGAAGCCCCCTGCAGGGATTATGGACAAACTCTGGGATGTAGTGGTTGCCTGCAAAGATGACTAGGGCTATCTCTGGTACATCTAATCTTTGTTAGCCCTCTGAACATGGCTCAATGCAGATGACACTAAATGTATATAGTTGGAAGTCTGCTTAGTATTTCTACTGTGCTGTTGAATTCAGATATGTAGGGAACCCAATGAGTCATCAGACAAAAAAAAAAAGACACAAAGTCAACTCCCAACCCTGCATCACTTGAAACTCTCTTAACTCAACATTAACTCATTCATAGCCAACCAGATAGAAAACTGACCTTGTGCAGAACTCATACTGTTAAGGCTTGGGGGTATTTTCCCTACACAGAAAAACATCACAAGCAATCTGTCACAGGGCTCTTTTCTGAGCCCTCTAGCTCTCTGATATATGCTTCTCTGATTTGAAATCAGACATCAGTGGACTATGACTAACCAAATTTGCTGACTGCAAATTGGGGGTGGTTATCAAATCCCAAACAGATAAGGGCTGGATAAAACAAATGCTTTTTGTGTTAATCATGGGCTTACCCTCAGTGCTAAGAAATGCAGAGCAGTTTCAGTTGATAATCTAGCATCATTACCTCTTCTTTTACAGCTATCCTTCCACTTAAATTTTATTCAATCAGGGACTTGAGTATCTATGTTGACAAAGACTGTCCTTTGATCATCACTCTGTAGTAATTAGAAAATCCTTCCACCATGTAAAACTGATCCTTTGTAGTACTTCACCATCCAAAGAAGTGATCATCCCAGTTTAGTCCTCCATTATTCGGCCCATCATGGAATATAATATGCCTTCAGCATGTAACTCACTTAAGGGCCTAAATGAGCTCAAGAGACCTTAATGTTTCCTCACCAAAAAGAACTCTGGTCTCAGTACCCTTAGATAAAGAGGTGAGGAAACATTTAGATATCTCCAGATCACCCTTACAATCTCTGTACAATACTAATTAATTAAACGGGGGCAATCTCTGCTTAACCTTCCATTATGTGAACTACCCAGCACTCTGAACTCCTTTACCTGAACAGAACCAGTGGTAAAGCAAGCACCAACGCTAGAGACCTAAACCCACACCACAGCACCACCACCACCAGATGCCATGACAGAGAAACATGTCCCCATTTCTGGAACAGGCTACCCTTGCACATCAAGCAGAACACTTCCCTAACCATCTTTAAAATCAAGTCTAGATAAATAGACAGGGAATTACAAATTTTCACCTGGGATACATGGGGAAAATTTTGTTTAATTGGGACATCACTAATTTGCCCATAGTAGTGGGTCATGTGGTTGGGTGAAAGCTTAGTCAGAGCATATGACCCTATGAACTTACCAAGACTTTTTAATGGATATACAATGGAACAACACATGCACTGTGATTTTGTGGGCCAAACACCTTAAAAAGAGTAATGATGGAATTAAAGATGTTTACCTAAGGTAACACTGGTAGTTTTACGTGATAAACATTATAATTAATGATTTTCAAGGAAATTATATGATACACGTCTGACTATGGACACCACAATAATCTGTAAAGAGTGACAATGGCACAACAATGAACCGAGGCAACAGCAATTCTACATGACAAAGTCTGTACTAGTGGCATAGAGGGGTAAAGTCCCGATTACAGCCCAAGTGAACCAAGCTCATTTAGTAGCTTGGGTGCTTGATGGCACAGGCAAGGAAGTTTGGGAATGCTTACCCTGCTGGGGAGGGAACATACTCTGCAGATCTCTTGAGGAGCCCTTCTGGAGTCCAGGCCTCATAGAATGCAGAGCTGTGAAGAAGGGGAGAACAGAAGAGGAGTCACAGCTCTACAGGCCTGGGACAGATACACCTTCAAGTTGCATACCTCTTATGTACATCATAGGGCTGTGTGGCCTATTTCATCAGCATGAGGGGAAGGGAGCAGATCTAGAAAAAAAATCCCTCACAGGGCTACATTATGATAGCTTCTCTTCTGGACTGTCCCACACTTCAGTACTAGCAGGTACCCCCCCATGAACATATCCATGGCGTTGCAGCCTTTACATTCAGGAAACCTCCCGAAACAGATACTCTGCTCATGTGGGCCACAGCAGTGCAGTCTGTCAAGGTGTGGGAAGGAGACTGCAGGCAGCCTAAAGTTAGCAATGTTTACGATGAACAAAATGAGTTATGTAAAATCTGCATGTAAGTGACCAACACATTCCAATTCTGGGACACAAATTTTACACAATAACTATTGCACAAATGAGTTTTTTGACATACAGGCTCACTGACTATCACAAAGCCTCCCTCAGATTGGAGGACTACAGTATTTCATATGAGTGCATAAAATTTTGCATTTAATGCGTATTCTTGTTATACATTTGTTTTTGATACATTGCAATCATAACCATAGTGGGAGATTTTATTAGTTCTCTCCAAAGTCCTGAAAAATCCATACTTCCTGCATCATCATCTTAGTTCTCTGGGTGGTGTGACTTTGAAGCTTCAGATAGGCTGTTGTCCCTTCCAGTTGCTCCTGCTAAGATTGTTTGAAAGTAGATTATATATAGCCTTTTACTTTAAGGTGGTACTGCGGTAGCGTTGTCACCTCACAGTAAGACGTTGTCCTGTTCGATTCTCAGCCAGAGCGTCTTCTGTGTGGAGACATGCATGAATGGGCGTACCTTCATTGAAGGTTGTGCATCAGGGCCAGCAACTTGGCATGTAAAAATCTACTGCCAGTCATTAGCGGACCGCAGTTCCGCTGTGGCGACCCCTGACTGGGAAAAGCCGAAAGATACAACAACAACTTTAAGTAAGGAAAATGCAGTCTAAAGGACAACTCAACTGATGAGAGTTGTGAAAACCAAGTGAAATGTATTGTGTGAGGTCTGCAAAGATTGGTAAGTTGGAAGAATCAGTAGATTGTATGGTGGTGACAGTGAAGTCGGGTGTTAGAGTTACATCAGAAACTGCCAGTTTTGGTGTAGCTCAGAAGTACTCCCATGACCAGGTAGTACAAGAGTTAAGAAAAAGGTATGGCAAAATTGACTTGCTTTATAAGAGACTGGATGGTGAAGATGAGATTCAAATCTTTACTGCAAGGGCTGATGTCATTTTGGTTATGAAGTAAAAGCACAATGTTGTGAAGAAAATTGTAGGATATGATGTTGAAATAGCCAACATGGGGCAGAATTATCAGAACTGGAAGACAAGGTTATACGAAATAATTTATGAGTAGTCCAAGCTCCAGGGACTAAATTGTGCAGAGTACACAACTGGGCATTGTTGATTTGCACTAGTATCTCTATTAATATTTATTTAGTACAAGCTTATCAGCAGCACCCTGCTTTGGCACCAGATACAGCTGCACAGTGACCAAGAAAAATTATGAACTGATGTGAAAACAGAATTTGGAAAGATATACTGAACTCTTCTGAGGAGATTTAGTGAACTATATATTCTTAATGACAGAAACTCTCAAACTTCCTGAGCAAATAAGGTAGTCGGACACCCTAAAGCAGTCACTTAAAGGAATAGTGATGCATCCAGCTTTTTCCGATTTTCTCCTACAGGTGTGAGAATATTTGCATATCCAATCATAATTTTAAAGTTATGGCAACAGTTAATGATTAAAGTTTTATTTACAGAAACTGCAATGGCTCATATGACAGACAGGATTATTATTTTTTTTTTCTAGTTGACAAAGAATGTCAGTTTGATCAGGTGGTGAATGAGAAGAGTTTAAAGAGCACAGTGGTCAGAAGTCTGTGATTGAAGACGAGTATACAGCTGCACTGAAGTCTGTTAAGACTTGTTGCTTCTCATTTCTATTTCATACACGTTTCATTTTTTTTTTTATAGAGTTCAGATATACTTAATTAAAAAAAAAAGTTGTCCTTATGTTATATAGATATTTCTGCAATGCAGTGAGATATATAAATATGTATAGGATGTTGGCTGCAGACTGGAGCACAAACATGCATTTAATGTTTTATTTCCTCCCCTGCATGGGTGTTGATGCTTGAGAGTCACACATAAAACGATGCATCTTTTCATTAAAAAAAAAAGGTCCTGTATTTATATGTATATTTGAGTACCATGGAAATAAATCAGTGGGATAACCTTCGGCTTTGCTTAATTTAAATGCCTAGCACTACTTTGTACTGCAGTGAAAGTTGCCAGCTGTAGCTTGGTAGGTGGGGGTGAGGACCTACAGCTACCACATTTTGTGTTTTACATGAAGCATGGCACAAGTACAATAAAACTCAGAGGGGGGTCCCAAAGTATAATTTGGAGACAATTAAATAGGTTGAGGATGGTGAACTTCAATAGAATTGTACAGTACTGATCAACAGGGGTGTAGCTAGGATTTTCAAATTTGTACTGACAGCTCTCAAACTGCTACCCCCCTCCCCAGCCAAGCTACGGCCATTCTCGTAATTCACGGTTCGCTCTTTTAGTGTCGATGAAGAGGCATTCGCTGTAATGCCTCTTCAGTAATATAATATAAATTCACTCAAACTCGGTTCTTGAATTGAAAATTAACCTGACATGTCAGTTCTTTGAAAAATGCAGCATGGTAGTTGGGGTAGAGACTTTATGCTTTTGTTTTCTGTAACTAAGGTACAGGTTTTGAGCTTGAGTAAATTACTAACCACCTGCTACCACTGACTAGGATGTTTCATTCACACACACACCCCTACCTACCTCTTAGTGCAAGAAATATGGACAAAGCCTAAAATAAACAGGGACAGATATTAAATAATGTTCTCGTGAACTTAGAAAGTTGCTAGAATAACAGGATTTGTGCTAGTATGAATTTTTCTAAAGGACATGAAGTCTGAAGCTCAAATGCCTGTCATTATTTAGCAATTTCAGCCTTCAATGATTTTCTAGAAAATCACAAAATTTATGAGGAACAGACAAAAAATATGGGGCAAAAATCTGGACATTCTGAAAAATTTGGACAGTTGAGAGGTATGCTACCCACCACACACACACACACACACACACACACACAACCTCTCAACCTCTTACAGCAACAAACTCATAAATAAAACTGAGGCAAAGGCCCAAAAATAAGGACATTTTTTTAAATATTGCTCTTATAAACTTAGAAAGATAATAGAATAGTAGTAGGTCTTGCATCAGTATGAATTTTCTGAAAGGTATGAAATCTGAAACTGAAATGTCTGCATTATTTTCTAACTTCAGTCTTTAACAATTTGCCACTAATTTGCCAGAAAACTGCAATTTTATGAAAAACGGACCAAAAATGTGATGCAAAAATATAAAATTGCCAGACAATACAGCTGGGAACCTGGAGGGACACCATTTTAATATGAGCACAGTTAACTTAGAGCAGCTGACAAAATTAGAGAATCTACATGCACTTCTGAAATAAAAGTAATGTATAACTCTGATCATTACAGCTATTTATAAAAGTAAAGTAAACCCTCTATGTTTTCTTCCAAAATTGATATTTTGTGGAGGGATCATTAGGGGAAGAGCAACATTTTGAGCCAAAATCAGGGACAGTTGAGGTTTGGCTATGCCTAATTCTATAAAGCAATTTGCATGTACCTCTCAACCTGTTAATGCAATAAATCTGGACAAGGCCAAATATATTGAGGGAACATATAAACAGTACTAATTGCTCTTGTATAAACTGGGACAGTTGATAGAACAGGTCTTATTTTAGCATGCATTTTTCTGAAGGTTATAAAGTCTGAAACTAGTGTGTCATTATTTAGTGACTTAATTCCTAAATCATTTGCCAGAAAACCACAAATTGAGGAACAAACCAAAAATAAGAAGCAAAAAATCTATGCATTCTTTGAAAATCTGGACAGTTGGGAGGTATAGTTCAGCTGGGGCTGTCTAAGTTTGCCGCCCTTCCCTCACAAAACCATGGTCGAATGGAGCCTCCCCTGCAGCCATTCCAATGATCCATTACTTTGCTATTTCACTCCATTTACCATAAACACTAATGTGCATACTGATTTACTTCTATGATGATTTGAACTTCATTTGAAAGTTTTATTTTGCATTTTACAGCACAAACACTAAGACATCTGCTAAACAAACTTGGCATTAAAACTTCTCTGCCCTTGAAACTCACATTCATTAAAACAACATTAAAACCCACATTCAAAGAAAAATACATTTTACCCGTGGCAGATATAAATGAATTCTGGGCTGCTTTTAAATCATAGGCCCCTTGCATATGAAACATACATGTGCTCTTTGATGCACCTTCCTATTGCTTTGAACATTTTTCCAGTAAACAATGAAACAAAACTGCCCAATTCAGAACATTTCCATCATAAAAGTCTAGTCAAACTTCTACAGTCCACCATTATCAGTAAATAATATGCACAATCTCTGAAGTAGTAAAAAAAGTCATCTAAATAATTCCACGTTAAATAAATCTAACTAACGAAGTGGTTGCTGCTAGCAATCACCTTTATATTTCATGACTTCACCGAAAAAGTGTCTGATGCCCCTGAGGAATAAATTGCCTAAATTACATTAATAATAAGCTAGTAATATTGCAATAGGAAATGGATGGCAAACTGATAACAGGCTCATAGTTAGTGTCTTAACTTTCAGTACAGCAGCATTCACCCCTTATGGGAGTAGAACCAACAACCTGCTGCATTAAAAGCAAGCACACAACATTTGTGCTACTAGCAAAGTGAGCTGACTTAGCATAATCAGCACTAAACTTCTCTTCCCCTGCAGCTCTCAGTTTCTTGTAAAATCTACGCAATAATCAACTACATCTCAACTTCGCAGCACAAGAAGCTTGGAAAAAGCCAAATTTATTGGGGTGGGTCAAAAGGGCAAAAAACAGGAACACATTAAACATTGCTTGTATAATCTTGGAAAGCTGCTAGAATAAAATGCTGTGTTACCATCATACATTTTACTGCCAAGGTCACTGTGCAAAATAGTCAGAACAACATACCACTATGCCAAATCACCTGCTTTGTGAAAGAGAGGAAGACTGAAACTTAAATGGCTATCATTTAATGAATTCAGTTTTCACCATAGCTGTCAACCTCTTAGCACAAAACACCTGGACAAACCCAGTAATGAGGGAATACAGCCCTCAAACATATTCAGTGAATTCAGTTCTTGCCATAGCTGTGAACCTTAGCACAAAAAACCTGGACAAAGCCAATAACAGGGTATTACAGTCCCAAAAATAAGGACAAATTTCAAATAGTCATAAACTTAAAAAATTGCTATAAAAAAGGTTGCGTTAGTATATATTTATTGCTAGAATAAAAAGTTGTTTTACTATGTCACAAACACGATGCAGACTCCACACAGAAGGCACCCCAGCCAAGAATCAAACCAGAAAACCTACAGCTGTGAGGCAACAATACTGCCACTGCACCATCAAATATGTAAGGAAGTAAACATTCAGAAACCTGAAGTCTGAAATTTAAATGCCTGTCAATTTGTTAATCAGGACAGTCTGACTTGGAACAAAAAAAAAACACAATTCTCAGCAGAGGCCCAGGAAAAAAATAATGCAGACATGTCTTTGTAACATGGGAGGACACAAAGCAAACCCACACAAACACAGGAGAAGATACAGACCCCCCCCACACACAAAGAAGGCACCCCAGCCAAGAACCAAACCCAAGAACCTACAGCTGTGAGGCATCAATGCTACGTTGCTACCACTGCACCATCAAATTTCAAGCATTGCAATATTTAAAAAACACAGATACATACAGATATTGATCAGATCAAATATGAGGCAAAAATCTGCAATTTTTTTACAAATGGTGGTGGGTAGGGAATTCAGGTCTTTAACACCTGCATATAAGGTACAGGGTTCAAGCCTGAGGTATTCCCTACCACACCACCATGAGTAATCACACCAGTACAACATCCCACCTGGGGCATTTACACACACACACACACACACACACACACACACACACACACACACACCAGCTCGGGAATCTGAAAGTTAACGCTACCTCCTTGGAAAGCATCACCAACCCCTCCACGCAGTCCTCGGGAATCCTCCTCTCCATGACGTGAGACCAGCTCGGGAATCAAAAAAGAAAATATTTAAAACGCACGCTACCTCCGCTCAGAAAGCATTTGGAGCTCCACTCCATTCCGACTGGGTGCCTAAAGCGCGCTGACGTCATCGTGCAGTAAAGCGCGAAAATAAAGAAGATTTAAAATGAGCGCGAAAATAAAGAAAGTTTAAATTGCTACCCCCCCTTCTACATAAGTTGTACTGAAATCAGTACAATGCGTATGCCTCCCGACGTCCCTGCTGATCACTGATTGGTTGAGATCAGTCATATTACTTGAGATCAGTCATATTACTTGTTGTTTGAAGTATGAAGTAGAGTATGATTTATAGGGGAAATGCACCATTGGGGACTGGGGCTACAGGCCTCAAATTTCACAGCACTAGCAAAAAGTATATGAGCTACAGGAGTATGGGCCTAAATCTCAAACTGCTGACACCAATGCATATACAAAATGTTCAGGGGGTACACTCATGATCCATACCCCTGATGGGGTACCTTCTGTGTGGACTCTGCATGTCATCCCTGGTGCCTGGATATGCATGGGTTTCCTCATACATTCCAAAGACAAGCAGTTAATGTGTTATAACTCAAATCTATCATAACTCCCACTATGTCTCCTGTCACTCTCACTTCCAAACTTTTTGGAACTCATTCTGGTATAAAATACAGTAGACCTTATTACACTCTAAACAAACATAGCAGTTACTTATATACATGACAAGCCTAGACTCATGTCATCCTTCTTCCATGACGTCAGGTTGTCAGGGGTATAAAACTTGCAGCCGATGCCATTACATCAGTTTTTCTTGCCCCAGATGTCAGGTGCCCCCCAAATGGGGAGCTATATATATATATATATATATATATATATAAAAAATTAAAAATAAACACAAAAAATATACCTCCAAACAAAAGCAAATACACCAAAAAGGCTTTTAAGCATAGTAAAAGAAAGTAGAGGTATAGTAAGAGGAAGAACAGGGGTCTGGAGAGAGGGTAACCAAGACTACAACAGTGAATACAGTCGAACATCTACATTTATGGTAAGTGTACACAACTGTACTATGTTCTTCGTGTTTCACTGTTGCACTCATTACATTTGGGTAGATTCCCAAAGCTATGGTTGGGAGGATGGATTTATAGAGCATTAGTACCAGCTATAAGGCCCTGCAGGACTGAAGTGGCAAAGCCAGCTCTGGATTTAGAGAAGAAAGGTAAATGGTAATGTTTGGTGAACGCATGAACTGAGGTCCAGGTAGCAGCTTCTAGAATGTCTCTGGTAGGAACACCACTGAGAAAGGCTGTAGAAGTAGATGCAGCCCTGGTGGAATGAGATCTGATCCCCTGGGGGAAAGTTTTACCATGGTGCATATAGCAGAAACGAATGCAATGGCTTATCCATTTGGAAATAGTCTGCTTTGAAATAGCCTTTCCCTCTGCCCCTGCAGCAAATGCCACCAGTAGTTGTTCTGATTTTCTTAGAGATTTTGTCTTGTTTAAATAAAATCTAAGTTGCCTGTGTACATCCAATGAATGCAGAATTTGCTCCCCCTTGTTCTGTGGATTGGGAAAGAACGTTGGCAAATGAATGGTTTGATTAAGAGCCACACTGGATACCACCTTAGGCATGAAGGATGGATTGGTCCTGAGAGACACCCTGTCCGTATGAAAAATAATGAAAGGCTCCACAGCCATAAGATCCTGTAATTCAGAAATCCTTCCAGCTGAAGTGACTGCTAAAAGGAAAGCTGTTTTCCAGGAGAGAAATTTTAAGTCTGCAGTAGCAGCTGGCTCGAAAGGAGGGAGAGTGAGTTTTTCCAATACAAAATTGAGGTCCCAGGCAGGGGTTGGATCTCTCCTGGGTGGTCTTAAGTTTTTGGCCCCTCTGAGATACTGCTTTAGCAGAGGATGAGAGAAGAGGGGAGGTTCTGTGTTGTAATGAGCTGAAATGGCTGAGGTGTGGATTTTTATGGAAGAAAAGGACAGGCCCTTGTGAAGCATCTCAGTTAAGTATTGTAAACTCAGGGGAATATTAGGCACTGCTGTGCTTATTCCTTGTGATTGATTCCAGGCACAGAATCTTTTCCATTTGTCAGCATAAGATTTTCTAGTATTAGGCCTTCTCACTTCCAAAATGACATCCATCACAGGTTTGCTGAGGGATGCTAAGGGTGAGTTTAGGTGATTAGCCACGCTGCAAGATTCAAAGTTTGGAGCTGAGTGTGCAGAATTTGGTTGTTCTGCTGAGGCAGTAAGGTGTCTGATGTAGGTGCCATGGTAGAAGGTGTGACACATTGCACAGGAGTGGGTACCAGTGTTGGCGAGGCCAGTGTGGAGCAATCAGAATAATTTTTGGTTTGTCCTGTGACTTTTAGTAGAACTTTGGAGAGCAGAGGCAGAGGGGGAAAGGCATAAACTGATAGGTTTTTCCAGCTGAATGATAGACCATCCACTTTCCAGGCTTTTTTGTGATGAGTTCTTGTGCAGAATTTGTCCAACTGATAGTTCTGGGGTGAGGCAAAAAGATCTATGCCTGGACTCCCCCATTTGCGTGTCAACATGTTGAAAATCCATGGTTCCAGTTTCCATTTGTGTGGATCCATGAGATTTCTGCTTATTTAGTCTGCCAGAGTATTCAGCTTTCCTGGCAGGAACTGAGCTTGTAGTTGTACTTGATATGTTAAGGCCATGTTCCACAATGCCATGGCTAGTCTGCAAAGGGGGTAGGAGTGTGTACCCCCCTGCTTGTTTATGTACCTCATAACTGTGGTGTTGTCTGTCTTTATCATTAATTGTTCTGGATGAAGGTAGTCCTTGAAGGCTGTCAGTGTATTCTGTACAGCTAGCATCTCTTTCGGATTGATATGAAGGTGCATTTCATTTGGGCTCCATTTGCCCTGAATGCACTTCCCTGCCAGATGAGCCCCCCAAGCATAGTCTGATGCCTCTGTTGTTAGAGTTTGGGTGGCATGGGGTGGAGTGAATGGCAGTCCATTGTTTTGGTGGCAGGTCTCTGTCCACCATAGGAACTCTAGTTGCAGGCAAGGTATGATAGGGATCATTGTTTCCAGGCTGTGACAATGTTGACTCCATAAACGTTTTAAGTACCACTGAAGTTTCCTCATATGCAGCCCTCCATATGGAATTAAAAGAATGCAGGAGTCCATGAACCCCAAGGCTTGCAGAACTTGTCTTGCAGATAGCAGGGTTTTTGTGGCCACCTGTTTGAAGCAAGTTACCAAATGAATTTGCTTTTCTGGCATAAGGTAAGCCATCTGGGCAGTTGTATTCAAGCTTGCACCCAGGAATGTAATTTTTTGAGAGGGTACCAGTTGTGATTTCTTTTCGTTTATGGTGTACCCTAGACAAGTTAGAACCCTTTTTACAAATGCCAGATGCTTTAGAAGAATGTCTTGTTTTCTGCCTGAATTAAACAATCGTCCAGGTATGGATATATCTGAATATTTCTTTGCCTGCAAAATGCAATTACTGGAGCTAGGCATTTTGTGAATACCCTGGGCACAGTAGATAAGCCAAAGAGCAGTGCAGAGAGCTGGTAATGCAAGTAGCCTGCTTTGAAGCGGAGGTATCTTCTATAAGACTCCCTGATAGGGATGTGCAGGTATGCTTCTTTTAAGTCTAGTGTTGCCAACCATGCATCCTTGCCTAGCATTGGAAGCAGCTGGTGAAGAGTTAGCATTTTGAATTTTGGAATCACCAGAAAGGTGTTTAGAATAGAAAGGTCCAGGATAGGACGCCATGTATTGCCTTTTCTGGGTACCAGGAAAAGTCTCGAATAGAAGCCTTGTCCCTTTTCCTCTTCTGATACCAACTGAATAGCCGCCATGTTTAAGAGAGAGAGAGTACCTGATTTTGGGCCTCTGCCCACTGATTTGGGGGTAGATCTGGCCACCCGCTTGGTGTTGGTAATGTGTGGAAATGAAATCTGTATCCTTGGAACACTATATTTAAAACCCATTTGTCCTGGGTAATGAGTTCCCAGTTTTTGGCCTGTAGACCAATCTTTCTGCCTAAAGGAGCATTCAGTTGGGAAGTGCTTGGAAGTCTTAAAAGCAAGTCATTGAAATGGTTTTACATAGGGGGGAGTCTTACTGCTCCCAGGGTTGGGTGCGGAAACCCCCCATTGCCTAGACTTGTGTGTCCCTTGGGACTGAACCCTGGGGTTTCTGCTGTGTCTGGGTTTGGCTCGAGAAGACTTGGATGGGGCTGGAAAGGACCAATTTTTAGAGGGCCAGTGCATACTAAGTCTAGGAGGCTGAATTTGTAAGAAATCTTTAACAGTCTGCATAGATTTAGCTTTATCTTCCATCTTTTTAAGAACTTCCTCAGCCTTGTTGCCAAACAGGCAGTCCTGATTTAAGGGAGCATCCAACAATTTAGCTTTAACATGATCAGGCAAAGATTGCTCCTTAAGCCAAGCATGCCTTCTGAGCACAGACCCAGTAACAGCGGCCCTGCAAGAGGCCTCTACTTAATCAAAACCACATTGCAAAGTATGTTTTCCAACCTTTTCAGCAGAATGCATTAAATCCTGTAATTCTTTATTTTCAGCACAGTCAGGAATTAACATAATTTTCTGTTTAAGCAATCCAATAACATGTTGTCGATACCTTAACCTATGAAACTGGCAGTTTAAAGCCCTAATGACCAAGATTGCAGAAGTGTAAATTTTCTTACCCCATCTATCCAGCGCACTGGAGTCTCTATCAGAGGGGGTAGGATTTTTTGCAGTAGAAGCCTTAATGCATTTGGGTCCCTGTGAAATAGTCTCTGGATCCGCAATAGGATTTTTAAAAAGGAACTTGTGAGAATCAGGAACCCTGTAATACCTCTCAGGTTTTCTGGGAGCAGGAGGCAAAGAATCAGGGGTCAAACTAGATTCTGAAAAGGCATCATCAACAATTTCTAGTACAGGAGGTATAGCTAAAGGCCTATACTGAGGCAGGAGTAAGAAGTCCCTAAGCCTCTTTTTTAAATCAGAAAAAAACTGGCTTTCCCAGTGGAAATGCTCCCTTAGAGTATGTAAGGTTTCACCAAAAGAAAAATCCTCTGGAAGTGAAGCAGAAGGAATAGAATCCTCTGCATCAGAATCCTCATAAGTGGATAAGGGCAAATCCAGATCATCAGAAAAATCAGAATCCTGTTCAGAAGATTCATAAACAACTTCAGTCCTAGGTCTCTTAGAAGGGGAGGTTGGCCTCCCCTGATTAGTGTTATAAGATCTTCAGCCATTCTTATCATTTGTTTTTTAGGCATAGAGGCCTTAGCATGTGGCCTGGGCATCGGTTTCTTAGGCATGGTTTGAGATTTTGGCTTAAATGAAGGAGGCGTCATCAGTTTAATATGCAAGTCCATAGGCCTGAATACACCCTCAGAAGCCGGTGCCTGCACAGTGCCTCCAGACCCATCCAAGGTAGAAACAACCACAGGTTCCACAGTTGAAGCATCTCGCGGCATACCAGTCTCCGAATGGGTCTCAGTGGAGGCCTGTGAGTCAGAAGTAGCGGGTATCAGGGGCTGCGAAAGTGCCTAACTGAGTACCGGTGAACTGGTGACTGGCTTAGGAGAAGCGTCGTCAGCAGCTTTGGAGCTCAGCGGCCCATCTCTGTCTTTATCTTTGTGTTTTTTCAGAATCCCGGTAGTCGGATGGCTAACCGACGACATTTCTGGATAATTAAACCGAGAACCGAAATATTTAGAAGCGAAATATATACCGACGGCAGATAGTGCGCTGTTTAAATAAAGCACAAATCCGACAGCAAGGCACGTCGTGGTCAGGGCCTAGGCAAGGAATACAGTACGAATGAAAATCTTTGAGAGGTATTTGCTTTCCACAAGTAATGCAATTATTAACTTTTACTGACATTGGTAAGGAGCAAGAAAATGTTTCCCCAACAGGTTAAGACTTCGGTTCTGAAACTTGAAAATGAAAATTTTAGGAGTCGGCCGACCGGCACTTGAGAACTGCTTCTGCTTTGTGCACCGCATGGCAAGAAAGACTGATGTAATGGCATCGGCTGCATGTTTTATACCCCTGACGACCTGACGTCATGGAAGAAGGGACAGCAACAGACGCAGGACCCAAAACTTCGATAATCAGGCCAACTGAGGTCTACTGCAAGTAGATAACCCAAATGTAATGACTGCAACAATGAAACATGAAGAACATCTGCTATACGAGAAACAATACCAATATCTGCCCAGTGCCCACCTAAACAGGTAAACATTACTAGTCTAGTAAATAACCATTACTATTCAAGTAAACTGTCTTCATCTTGCCATCAAGTGCATGTATATCTGTTACCCTTCACCTTGTGGAGCAGTTTCTCATGCTGACTCTTAAAAGTAATACATGGCGTGTCACATATTAATGAACAGCTTTAAAAAAAAATCAGTATGTTTGATAAATATTAGTGAAGTACATTAGCTGAAAAAAAAAACAAACAGCTTTTCTAAGTAAAAGTACAACTATGCAATGAAAGAATAGTTGTGTACAATCTTACCATAACCATAGGTGTCCCTCTCTTCCATGTTGCAGTATTCTGGACTCTTAGGGTTTGTTTCTGCTACGTGAACGTCCAGCCAGTATACAAAAGCTTCTTATCACTGCTAGCTGCATAGGACATTTAATGTAGCTAGGCCATTAAAGTGATGTTTGCACACACCAGACTTTAGAACTGAGCACCCCAGTTGGACCCCCAGACTCAGGAAAAACTGTGCAAGTCCAGTCCATGCAAGAAGGGACCATTATGAAACAGGCAAGGAAGGAGGGGGGGAAAGAATACTGCAACATGAAAGATGAGGAATCTGTGGTTATGGTAAGATTTTACACACCTATTCTACGTCCTTCTGTTCACATGTTGCAGTATTCTGGACTCTTGGGTGAGTGCCAAAGCCCACTGGGAAGTAGAGGGTGGTGGCTTGGAACTATTTTCCAAAAAATCCATGGATTGCCTGACAAATCCAGTCCTGGACTTGGAAATTTGGTCCAATTTGTAATGCTTGGTAAATGTGTGGACAGATGTCCATGTAGCTGCCTCTAAAATGGTGGCAGTGACTAATCCCTTAAAGAAAGCTCCTGATGGCTCCTGACAAAGCCATAGCCCTAGTGGAGTGTGCTTTAATTTCCCATGCTGTGCGTAGCAGAAAGAAATTGCCCTGGAAACCCAGACTGAAATTGCCCATTTTGTTGCAGCTTTCCCCAGGGCCCTGGGGTGGAAGGAGACAAACAACTGGTCAGATTTTCTTACAGACTTAGTTTTGTCCAAGTAGAACTTATGCTGTCTATGCACATCAATGGAATGTAAGACTCTTTCACTTTCACTCCGAGGATGGGTAAACAAAGTAGGGAGGTGAACAGCTTGGTTTAAGGAAAGCTCGATGGCCACCTTGGGCATGAAGGAAGGGTAGGTCCTAAGGGTTACCCTGGCTTTGTGGAAGATGAGGAAAGGGGGAATGGCCTGTAACTCAAACTCTTCTAGCTAACATCAAGGCCACTAGGAGTGCTGTTTTCCATGTGCAGTGTTTCAGAGAAGCCTTAGAAGCTAGTTCAAAAGAGGCACTGTGAGCTTCTTCAAAACATAATTCAGGTCCTGAAGGGGGAGGAATAGGTCTCTTGGAGGGTCTAAGATGCAGTACTCCCTTTAGGAATAACTTTGCAGGCAATCTGAAGGCCAGTGGGGGGTCCAGACGCAGACAAGCTGAAATGGTAGCCAGGTGAGTTTTAATGGAGGAGTATGCCAACCCTCTCTGTAAATGTTCACACAGATAAGACAGTACCAAAGGGACATCACCCTGGAAAGGGTCCAGCTGCCTTTGTAGGCATCATATGGAGAATCTTTTCCATTTAGATATACAAGATCTCCTAGTATTAGGTTTCTTGGCCTGCTGCAGGACTGTCAGCATCTCCTCATTGTAGAGGTGTCTGTAAGGGATCAGAATTCTATCACCCACAAGGTGAGGTTCAGAGATTACAAGTGGGGATGGATTAGAGATCCCTTGTCCTGTGTGAGAAGGTCCCACTCTGTGTGGTAACTTGTGGTGATTGGCCCTGGCTAAATCTCTAAGGAGGAGGAACCAGTGCTGTCTTGGCCAAGGGGGTCACCAGAAAGATTTTTCGTTCGTCTTGCTGAAATTTCAGTAGGACTTTCCAAAGTAGTGGGAAGGGGAGGATGCATAAATAAACATCCCCTTCCAAGAGATTGAAAAGGCATCCATTGCCCTTGCCAGAGATCTGGGAAACCTTGTGCAAAAGGATGGAATTTGTCTGTTCATAGGGGAGACAAACAGATCCATCTGAGGTGCACCCCACTTGTGGACTATGTCCAAGAACACATCCCTGCGGAGCATCCATTCATGCAACTGTGACACGGACCTGCTTAAGGTGTCTGCCTGAGTATTCTGTTCTGAAGGGATGTACACTGCCTAAAGAGTGACTCCCTGTTTTATGGCAAGCTCCCATGCTTAGAGAGCTAGTCTGCATAGCAAGTAGGATTTTGATCCCTCCTGCTTATTGACATACTACAGAACTGTAGTATTGTCTGTGAACAATTTCAGTGGGCTTTGTTTCAGTGTGAAGTGGAAGGCCTTTAGGGCCAAAAAAATTGCTCTCATCTCTGATATTGATATGCTCCTGTTTGATGGAGTCTGGCCAAGTACCTTGGACTCTTAGGGAGCCCATGATTTCTCCCCACTCCAGACCAGAGGCTTCTGTGTACATTGCCTCTACTGGCAAGGGGGCTTGTAAGGGCAGACCTGGGGTGCAATTCACTTGATTCAGCCACAATTGAATCTCTTTCTTGAGGCGAGGCGAGGCAAGAAGGGGATTTTGTACTTTAGAGGATGAGAGTGCTGAGTCCATATGGACCTTAGGTACCACTGTAGCTTTCTCATGTGGAGCCCTGCCAATGGCAACATAGGAATGGTCAATTCCACGTGACTCAGGAGCCTGAGGTATTGCCCGGCAGTCAAGTCTGTGGCCTGAAGGACAATGAGCAGGTACTGACCTAAGTTTTCCATCTTTTGAGGTGGTAAGAAGGCCTTCATGACATCTGTTCTTATCCTGCACCCCAGGAAAATTATGTCCTGAGAGGGGGGTCAGGTTGGACTTGGGATAATTTATCTTGAATCCCAGTGCCTGCAGGAGAGAGAGCTGTGTACATGGAGTAAGGTGGGATTCTTTGCAGTCCACCTGAATAAGCAGGTCATGTAAGTAAGGGGAAATTTGAATCCCTTGGGTCTTGCAGAAGCGAAGCACTTGAAGACCCTTGGTGCTGTAGAAAGCCCGAAGGGCAAGGCCGAAAATTAATAATGTGAGGAGGCCACAGAGAATTGCAGATATCTCCTGAAATTGGGCCTTATGGGGATATCTAGGTAGACATCCTTTATGTCCAAGGTGGCCATGACCCCTGAGGTAAGATTAAAGAGAAAAGGGTTTACAGAGTGAGAATTTCAAAGGTGGGCACCTGCAGAAAGAGAATGAGGTGGGAGAGATCTAGCATTGGTCTCCAGGGGTCATCTTTCCTTGGGACTAGGAAGAGCCTGGAATAGAATCCTTTTCCCTTTTCTTTCAGAGGAACAGGTTGAGTAGTACCCTGAGCAATGAGTTTGTCAAGAACTGGTTAAAAGAAAGGGAGCTGTTCTTTGGGGGGCTGTGGAATGCCCCTCAAAGACGGAGTAGTAATCCAGGTCATGAAATAACCCTTCTCTATTACGGATAAAACCCACCTGTCTGTGGTGATGTTTTTCCACACAGGGAGACAATGAGAGCCTTTGGGACAGGGGAATCTAGTTGAGGTTTTTTTGCAAAAGTGGCAGGTAAAACAAAAGGATAGCCAGCAGATAAAATAGGATCCAATGAATAATTTTATTGCAATAAAATTAACATCATGTCAGACCGGTTTCGGCTGGCAAAAAATGGCACAACCTTCTTCAGTGATGAAAAACAATAAAAAATGATGCTTTTTGAAGTACCTAGCCTACTTCCCATTGGTGCAATTATAATTGCTCATTAAGCCCAGGTGTAAATAGTGCTCCCAAAATGGTTATCCATTTCTTCTCTTTAGTATCAAGCAAAGAATGCCACCCTGTCTTATTAAACCTATTATCCCTAATAATATCAATTACAATAAATGAAAATTTGGCATTGGAATATAGCAAACAGTGTTTGTACAATGCATTGTTAGGTTTTTTAGTTCTGATGTTACTCATGTGTTCTGAAATACGAAATCTTAAAGGCCTAGAAGTCTGGCCCACATAAAGACAGTTACATGTGGCAAGATAAACAAGCCACTCACTACTGCAATTAGCAAAAAATGAAATGTTGTAAACTCTGGGACAATTTCTACTGGTAAACTCCTTGGTCTTGATTAACCTGTCACAATTACAACAATGTCCACAAGGAAAACATCCTACCACTCTATCCCCAGTTAGTGTTGTTTGTACATAGGATTTATTTTCAGTTTGATGTGTATGTTTATAGTGATTGAAATGGGAGGCAAGATTCCTCCCTTTCCTGAATGAGAACAAACAATGATCAGATAATACACCTGATAACTCTGGAATATTAGACAAAATATTCCAATTAGTATGAATACTATGCATTAAGACATTGGTGTTCCTAGCATAGGTGGTCACGAACCTGATTGGCTGTGTGACCCTGTTGTCCCTGTCTTTATATTTCAAAAACTCTTCCCTGGTGCGTGTCTTAACCCAGTTGCTAGCTTTAATAACATGTCCCATGGGATAGCCTCTATCCCGGAACCTGTTGATGAGATCAAGTCTATCCATTTCAAAAACCTCAGGCTGAGAGCAGATTCTTCTAGAAATGAATTGTGATTTCGGTATGTTTTGGCAACATGAGGAGGATGAAAGCTGGGCGTGAAGGACAGTATTGTATTTGGATATTTCCTGAATACTTGAGTGGCCAAAGTACCATCTTGCTGTTTGGTTATCAATACATCCAAAAATGTAATTGTTTCCACATTATAATTGATGGTAAATTGTAACCCCCAAATGTTATTGTTGAGGTATGAAACAAATTCCATCAAGTATTCAGCATCTGCCCTCCACACCATCCAGCAATCATCCAAATACCTCCTCCAGATGTCAATTTCTGGGAGGTAAATATTATGGTTGGCATCATACATTATCTGTGCTTCAATATAAGCCATAAACAGGTCGGCATAAATGGGAGCAAAAGATGCTCCCATCGCCGTGCCTTTCACTTGCCAAAAACATGCATCCTCATAAAAAAATACATTTTGTGTTAGGACCAATTCAGCCATCTGGACTAGAAAATTATTGAAATCATCATCATAAATGCAAGCAACATTAAGCCAATAGGCTAAAGCATCCAACCCAACTCGATGTGGTATATTGGTATAAAGAGCACTTACATCCAGTGAACACATCAGCCAATCAGGTTCCAATTGAACATCTGAAATAATTTGTAAAAATTCAGTTGTATCCTGTAGGCGTGAATGTACATGTGTCAACAAAGGCTTCAGATGTTTAGTCAAATATAAGGACAATGGTTCAGTTAAATATCCACGACCAGAAACAATAGGTCTTCCTGGTGGATTTGTGGGGTGCTTATGAATCTTAGGAAGAAAATAGATGTATTGATTTGTCGGATCAGAAATGGTTAACTGTTGTAAAGTAAAGTCAGTAATGAGGCCAGTATCCCTAGCATGACAAAGAAATTCGTCAATATGTTGTTTAAATCTATGTATAGGGCTGAGACATTTTCACATAATATTTCTTATCAGATAACTGCCTCAAGGCCTCATTATTATAATCAATCCAATTCAAAACAACAACTGTCCCACCTTTGTCAGCAGAAATAATAACCAAATCCTTATTATGTGACAATTCATCCACAGCTTGTTTTTCTTTTAAGGATAAATTATTAAATTTAAACCGAAACTCAGAACCATGAAAATGTAAATCTTTGAGGACCATGTTTTGAAATAGTTGCACAACAGGATGCATAGGAGGCATGTATTTAGACTTATGGTAAATAAATTTGTCCTCATCAGAAAAGCCATCATCACTACCAAACTGTAATTTGAGATTTAACAATCTACAAAAATCCAAAACATCCTGGACCAACCGGTCCTCAGAAACAACAAAACCAGGAATGAATGTAAGACCTTTGTTTAATATTGCAATGTGAGTGGGAGACAGAGTAAAATCAGATAAATTCAAAACATTTGAGTTGTTATTGCCTATTTCTGTGTCACCATTTGTAACAATCCCTGAATATTCTGGGCGTTTTTTATGTTTCCTGCCCCCACATTTGTATTTACCCCTAAAGGGAGGGAACCCTGTTCTTGGGGATCGGAGAATCCGATGTTGGCTGCATGTCACTGTCAGTATGTGATGAGAACTCATCAGTGGAAGACCCATTGGTAGTTGGTCTGTTCCGTAATATGGACCTGGGTCGCTTCCTTTTTGGTGTCTTAGAAGGGTGAGGATTGAAATTAACATGTTTAGAGGGGACACTAAATGGATTGGCTCCCTGATAATCGTGTTCATCCCTTTGAAATTTCTTAATTTTTCTAGATTTTAGCTGTACCTCCAAATTAGTTAAATTGTTCGTAATTTTAGAAAAATATTTATGAAAAAATGCTTCCCCTTCATATTTTTGCACTTCATTACTCAAGTTGGTAACCAAATGGATTTCAGAATCAATGATTCTGTCGTAGTATTTATCCAATGCCTCAACAAAAGACATTGTGGCCTGCTGTTGGATCTTGGACCATTGGTTAGAAAGTTCCTCATCAGGTTGACCAACATGTGGCAGGTAGTCACAGACTATGTGCCCTGTCTTGAAATTGAGGCTTCTGTGCTGGAGTCTGGACAGGCCTGGAAGGAGTAGTTTAATTCCTGGCAGTTTCTCTGGCCCACGAAGGAGGGTGTGTGGGAAGAATGCTTTCTGATGAACTGAGTTTTTGAAGGGTAATTCCTGCGGAAATTGGGGATAGGAGAAACAAACAAGTGCTTAAGATCTTGTAACTCCTTTCTCTTTTGTTGCAGAGTCTTGAATAACTCAGCCACTTTTGTCCCAAAAGAGCCGAGTTATCAAGGAGTGCATCCAAGAGTTTTGCCCCAATGTCATCAGGTAGGAGCTGTGACCTTAGCCAAGAATATCTTCTCAGGACTAATGCAGATGCAACAGACCTTGCCAAAGCTTCTGCAGCATCGTAGCTGCACTTAATGGAGTGTCTAGTGACCTGAGAGGATAGGGATACAAGGATGGACAACTGAGCTTTGGCAGGAGAATCTGGGATGTCGCAACTGTCTTGTGGCTTTTTCCAAAAGGGCTAGGTCATATTTGGACATGTGGGTTTGATAACTTACTGCCTTAAATGCTGAAGTTGAGGAGGTGTAGACCTTTCAAAGGCATTCTGTGGCCTTGCTGTCTTTGTCAGTATGGAGGAGAGAAGAGGATGGAAGGAGTTTGAATGCCTTATCTACTGAAACTGAAACTGTGCAAGGGTCAGCTGCAGAGCACTTAACCAGGAATTTGGCCCCCGCAGGGATTTTGTAGAATCTATCAGGCCTTTGGGGTGCAGGGGGCTGAGAGTCAGGATTGAGAGATGCTGCACTAAATGCATCCAGAAATGCTGGCTGTACTGGTGGTATGGTTGAAGGAGCAGGGAACTCCAGCTAAAGTTCATAATAGCTTTTCTGAACTTCTGTCATCTCAGAGGAATCCCATTTGAAATGCGTCATCTTTGCAATGATGTCTCCAAAGGTGAGATCCTCAGCTGGGGAATCTGCCTCTGCAGATTCTTCCTCTGGGGAGGCATAGCCAAGGGGGAGGAAGGTAACTGGGAGACATAAAGTGAATCCTCTAAGGAAGAGTCAGAAGATTCCTCAGGTGCAGCCTGGGAGGTGTATAAGGCCTGAGGCCTAGGGCTTATCACAGGAGGAGTCCCTGGGGATGTTAAGGAAGTAGCAGGCTTTAGAGCCATAAAGGCATTGGAAAGATTCTGTAAAAAAGCCTGCAAATCTGGCTGGCTCTCAGCTGTGGGAGAAACATGCTTCCTTGTCTCCTGCGTTTTAAGAGAAGGCCTAGCATGTGGAGCCAGGGTAGGCCTGGGGCAGTTACCAGTGAGGTAATGGAGGGATCCATCCAGGTGGCCGGTGTAAGCAGAGGTTCCCCCTCACTGTCGGAAGCAGACGTTTGCAAAACCTCCAAGGACATGCTTTCTCCTCTGGATTCTGTGGCTTCCACATTGGTACCCACTATACCCATTTTGATGGTGACCAATCATTCCTCCAGGCTGTCAGCCACAGGAGGGACACTGGGAGGAGGGGGTACAGCTACAGTTTCAGGCCTAGCAATTTTGGCCTTTTTCTTGGGCGGCTTGACAGGCTGACCGGACATCCCTCCCATACCTAAAACTAAGCACTTAAGGTGCTGATTCTCCAGATAGATGTTTAAAATGTGCAGTTTGCTATGCAAAGTTTTTGGGATGAAGGCCTTATAAAGCAGGACTTATGGTCATGCATAGCCCTAGACAAAAAAGGCAAAGCTCGTGGGTGTCTTTACGGGGGTGGGGGTCTGATGGCTGCACTTATTCCCTTCCTGGATGACATGAACCCACACAGGCATGCAGTGACCCAAAAAAGAAAACGTCCCAATGGGGTACTTAAGACTTTTTGATCCGATAGTTGGTATGGCAGGAACAGCTGACATTCAACTGGTGGCAGAGAAGTTCTGGGGTCCAGTGCATGCAGACATCACTTTTAAGGCCCACATTTCCCTAGCCATGTCAAATGCCCACACACCTAGCAGTGACAAGAAGCTTTTGTACACTGGCCAGATGTTCAGGTAACAAGAGAAGGAAACCAAGAGTCCACAATACAGCAACATCTGAATAACAGGACATCTTACTTGGTAGAACAGATAGCAAACATCTGACCTTTTGCCAGTTATACGCATAATCAATTTATGCAATTAAGAGATGCACTGTTTAAACAAGAACTTACATATTGCGATAACAGCCACAGGATAGACACCAGCTTGCACATCTACCCTAACAACACTTCTACAAAAACCTCAAAAATACTGCACCCTACCAGCACTCTTTTGTAACTCTTCTGCCAGCTTCCTCTTCTTTTCAGCTCCTATAAGCGACTCCACAGAAAAGGTATGAGCCCTTAGTCATAGGGTACATGCTGCCCTCCCTTTTCAGCCATTCATGCATTAAATGTCAGCCATTCAATTCGGGGTGAATATCTCTCAGATGTGTTAGAACACAAATATGGCTAGTTGTTATAGCACTGATAGCTTTTGGGTCTGTGATTACCAGCCTCACTTCACGCCTATGTCCTCATTTTTCGTTCTGTTGTTATGTAACCCCAGCTGGCTAACAGTGCTACATGCCCAGTTATGTCCCCAAAACAACAGTCAAGTGAAGAACAGAGAGAACGGGAAGGGGCAAAAGTTGTAAGTCAAAGCTTTAAAAGCTAGACGGTGGGATCCTGTAGCTGTTGTAGTACCCAGGTCAGCACCAGAACCCCTTCTGTGGTAAATACAAAAGTAACTCAAAAAATGAACAGAAACATTCTGAGATTTATTAAAACAAATAATCACTTCCAAATACCAAAGCTTTCGGGTTTCCCCTGCTTCAGTGCACCAAAGAAGGGGAAACCCGAAAGTTTTGGTATTTGAGAAGCACTGAAGAAGAGGAAACCTGAAAGCTTTATTTGGAAGTGATTATTTGTTTTAATAAATCTCAGTGTTTCTACTGTTCGTTTTTTGAGTTACTTGTTGGACTGTTATCTAACACAGTTTACTGCAGTGGATTCCTTTTGTGTTGTAAATTGTTAGAAAAAATATGTATTAATATATATGCTTAGTGCTTATTAGAAGCTAAAAGGGTTAACACATTTCATTCATTTTATGTACAGCTTAATTCTGTATGAAATTACAAGATGCTTTTCAAACTGCAGTATGCTTTCTGAAATTGCAAGATGCTCTCTGACCTAGTATTTGCTAGCACAACAAAATTCATGTTTATGCCTTTTGGAAATTTACTGAGAAGCAGGTGATTATCTGCTAGGTCAGGAAAATGAATGAATAGAACAATACTGTTTTCTATAATGTTATTGAACTTAAACAATCAGCTCTGTTCGTGTTATGAGAACATGCACAGCTGCAGAAAAGAAAGATACATCAAACAAAGACTGCTTGAAGAAATGAACTATAATCTGTACTTGCTTTGTGCTCAAATTAGCCATAGTACCTTGAATGGTAACATTGCATAGTGAGAAGTTGTATCTGACCGGTGGTCATCAAGGACCATGTTGTTTTTCTTAGGAAGTTTTTTTTTTTGTAAACTTGATGTGCCAGCAGAAAACTATGGACAAACAGCTGCTATGAAATAATATTGAAAGAACTTGTGATTTATTACTTCAGCTTGGTAGGTAATGTCTTCTAAGAAATGTATAAGAATAGCTTCACTTCCTGATTCTAGTTAGACAAACTCTGTATTAGCATGTTTTTGTCTCCTTGCTGCAAGATTAAAGTGCCTTAACCCGAACCTGCCGTGTGTTGATCTTTTTGAAGTTGTTTTACCTTTGACAGATTGGTCCTTCGGACCGGAAACTCTCACTTCGCCTCAGGTCAGATGGGCCAGGTGGCATGAAACCATACGGGGAAGAGACCACATTGGTTCTTCTGCTCTGAAGGACCTCCGACTGAATTGTCATTCAAAAGAGGCCAGCCACTTTTCTGATCTGTGACTGGAGGACGAGTTATCACACGAACCAGAGACGGTTAATCACGGAGGCTCAGGTAAGGTGAGATTTACCTTTTTTCTGTTTTAGATCAGGGACTTGATTTGAATCATCTGTCAGGAGATTTGTTTTGTACAAGTCAGGGACAGAAAGATTGCAGTCTTGTCATAGATCAGGGAAACAGAATAGATAAGACAGTTATTCTAGATAAACTGTGAAACAGAAAATCGTGGTACCACGTGAAAATAAGAAGGGTTACGTAACATTTCTTAACAGTCAGAACAATATGGGTAAGAAGTGCACTAAAAATTCCCAAGATCCACCACTAACTGAAGATGCAAAATATATGCAATTACAGCGTGCTGACAATGTTAGATACTATACAAAATGGGTTAATAAATATGAATTTGATGGCAAATTAGAAAAATCCTCGCTTATTAAACTTATCAAACAGCTTAAAACCGACACAAAAGGTCAGGTAAAAAAGCAACGTCAATTAGGCATTCCTCAGGCACACAGGTGGATTGAGGAAGCAAACCGTAGGGAACAAAAAAGTAATAATTCAAAAGCTATGTTTCTAGATAAAGAAGACAATAATTTGGTAATAGCATCAGCCCCTCCGCCCCCTCCACTTCCCGCACCAGAATATGAAGCGAGTTGACAAGCTGGTCCACCTCCGCTATACCCAGCTGTTACTGCGAAGCCAAGACCGTATGTCAGAGATCCCATCGAGACTAGGTCTTTAACACGTAACTTAAAGAGGGGATACTGAGTTATATCAAATAAACAAAAATTCACGAGCTATGAGTGAAGAAGAGGTATGTCCACTCATAGAAGTACCAAATCCTCAGGCAGGACAGGACCCGACTCTCCTAGTATATAGACCATGGACACCGGAAGACATCCAGAAAGCCACAGAGGGAATTCCCCATCCAAAGGTTAATTTTAGAAAATTCTTAGAAGACTTACAGGGCATGAGGTTAAGTTATCATTTAAATGGAGAAGTAGAAGAAAAAGTAGTTAGACAAATCATAGGTCCAGATTGGCACATGATCAGTGGCAACTGGAATCCCCATGACGCAGAACACAAGCCACTCCCACATAGCAACGCCAAACTGGATAACAGAGTGAAAGGTCTAACAGACCGAATCTCTGAGAAGTGGAAGCCTAGGGCAGACTGGACTTGCATTAATCAATGCATTCAACAGGAAGGTGAAACTGTTGATAGATATTATGCTAGATTATTACAGTGTTTTAATAACCATTGTGGAATGCAGGTACCTGAAGACCAAACACATGATTCCCCGTATGAGCAGCAACTAAAGAATGCATTTTTGAAAGGCAGTATTTTGCCTATAAGCAGCTTTATTACAAAGCACATGGTAGACCATCATACAAGTAGATTACAGTCACTACTTGAATATGCTAGACATGCCGAAAGACATTTTAACAGTAAAAAGAAAAAGAAAGCCCAAGTATTTTCTGTAGAACATGGAACAGAAGTTTATGTAGTACAGTCCAGAAAAAAGGGCAAGAAAAATGCCCAGGGAAACAAACAATCTGATAAATGATCAGAAGAGTTTGAAGAGAGAAAGAAAAGGGGTGAATGTTTTAAGTGCGGAAAAAAGGGACATTTAGCAAGGGATTGCAAGCAAAACAAGAAGGTAGCCATGGAAGATAAGGAGGGTGAGGACTGACTATATGATAGTCAAGAATCACTAGAAGGGAGTAACCAAGAAAAGACAAATGCAAATGTGATAGAGGGAGTAGAGGATGTGATAGAAGAAATAGAGGAAGTACAAGAAATCACAGATGGTGAAGAAAGTGAAATTCTGGACTTAGCATTATTGAGCCTAGAGCTCTATTTAGCAGACACAAAACCGGAAGTTACACTTCTGGTAGAGGGGAGGGAAGTTAAATTCCTGTGTGACTCAGGGGCTTCACGAACCCTGATACATCCTTCCAAACTACCAGAAAATTCAGAATCACTTGATTACATATTAGTGAAAGCAGCTAATGGACAGCTGTATCAGGAGCCACTCTCCCATAACATAGCAATAACTGACCCTGTTTCAGGGATGACCCAGAAAAACAAAATTGTTGTTTCTGCAAAATGCCCAGTAAACCTTTTGGGCAGAGATCTTATGCAGATATTTGGCATAGCAGTAGTTCCGACTATGCAGGGTATGGAAGCACAGCGACAAATGGATACTTTTGTGGTGCGACCGGAGGGTGAAACATTTTATTGGTACAGCCAGGACTTAGTCACGACTGGTCCAGGGAAACAAACAATCTGATAAATGATCAGAAGAGTTTGAAGAGAGAAAGAAAAGGGGTGAATGTTTTAAGTGCGGAAAAAAGGGACATTTAGCAAGGGATTGCAAGCAAAACAAGAAGGTAGCCATGGAAGATAAGGAGGGTGAGGACTGACTATATGATAGTCAAGAATCACTAGAAGGGAGTAACCAAGAAAAGACAAATGCAAATGTGATAGAGGGAGTAGAGGATGTGATAGAAGAAATAGAGGAAGTACAAGAAATCACAGATGGTGAAGAAAGTGAAATTCTGGACTTAGCATTATTGAGCCTAGAGCTCTATTTAGCAGACACGAAACCGGAAGTTACACTTCTGGTAGAGGGGAGGGAAGTTAAATTCTGTGTGACTCAGGGCTTCACGAACCCTGATACATCCTTCCAAACTACCAGAAAATTCAGAATCACTTGATTACATATTAGTGAAAGCAGCTAATGGACAGCTGTATCAGGAGCCACTCTCCCATAACATAGCAATAACTGACCCTGTTTCAGGGATGACCCAGAAAAACAAAATTGTTGTTTCTGCAAAATGCCCAGTAAACCTTTTGGGCAGAGATCTTATGCAGATATTTGGCATAGCAGTAGTTCCGACTATGCAGGGTATGGAAGCACAGCGACAAATGGATACTTTTGTGGTGCGACCGGAGGGTGAAACATTTTATTGGTACAGCCAGGACTTAGTCACGACTGGTCCAGGGGCAGTAACCGAAGAACTGATGAACGTAGCCATCAGTAAGTCCCCCTCCTTTGACACTGATAAACAGCATTTGTTGCACTGTACTCTGTATTATTGTAGCACACCAGGATCTGATAAGGAATATGAGCAAGAACTGTTTATAAACCATGCAAACAGATTAGTATTACGTAATCTGTACTGGGACACAGAAGGGAACAGTGTAGTTAGCTGTTCATTGCCCCAGGAATTCTTTGCACTCTATAAATCTAATCGATTACCACATGTTAGTTTAACTAAGGACAAGAATTTGAAATTGGTAGATCTAGGAGAAAAAGTCACAAAGTGTGAAAAACAAACAGAGTTATAATTGTCAGAACAGGGAGTACAGAAGCAGAAGTTAAATTGGATAACACAGACGCACCCAGCTGTACACTTGCAGTCTAGTGAGGATAGCTGATTAGCACTCTTACTAGAAGAGGAAGAAAATGCTTTACGGAGCATACCAGAAACTCTCTAATCAACAGTGAAATCAGATGTAGGACTAATTCGTACAGCAGGACCAGTTACTATTACGCCAAAATCAGCAATTAGACCTCAAAAGAGACAGTATCCCTTAAGAAAGGATGCAGAAGTAGGAATCAAACCTATAATAGCAGCTTTATTTAAGGAAGGAGTACTAGTAGAATCTCCCAATTCACCATGTAACACACCCTTACTTCCTGTCAGGAAAGCAAATGGAGAATGGCGTATGGTCCAAGATTTACAAGCTGTAAATGATGCAGTAATACCTAGAGCACCTACGGTGCCAGATCCACACACCCTATTGAATGATTTAAAGCCTCAACAGAAGTATTTTTCTGTGGTAGATATTAGCAATGTGTTCTTTTCAATACCGATACACCCTGACAGGCAACATTGGTTTTCATTCACATTTCAGGGGAAAAGGTATACATACACGCGACTATCACAGGGGTATTGTGAAAGCCCAACAATATTTGCACAAGAGATGGCAAGCAACTTACGGATTTAGCCCACCAAGAGGCAGCCAAATTTTACTTTATGTAGACGACATCCTGCTGGCAGCCCCCACCCAGCAAGAATGCAGAGAAGATACCATAGCATTACTACAATTTCTAGCCACTCAAGGACATAAAGTAAACAAAAACAAATTGCAGCTTTGGAAAAAGCAGGTTAAATACCTGGGATATGTAATATCCAAAGAAGGCAGAACATTAGATGAAGATAGGAAAATAGCAATTTTACAAGCACCCAAACAGATTACCAAGAAGGAAATGATGTCCTTCCTGGGCACGACTAATTTCTGTCTGAGTTGGATTCCAAACTATGCCTTGGAGTCTGCTCCACTGACCAACTTGATATACAAGAAGCCTATGGCAGCACAAGATTTACTACAATGGACACCAGAAGCAGACTCAGCTTTCTGCAAACTGAAACAATTGATAGCATCCTCATTAGTTTTAGGATTACCGAACTATCATAAATGTTTTTTCCAAACTGTAGATTGTAAGCAAGGTTATATGACATCAGTGTTAACACAGCAACATGGGGATAAGCAATGCCCCATAGCTTACTATTCATCACAGCTGGACCCAGTGTCGTGATCCCTGCCCCACTGTGTACAAGCAGTAGTTGCAGCTGCAATGGCAGTACAGGCTTCGGCCTCAGTAGTGTTGTTCCACCCTCTCACATTGAGAGTGCCTCATGCAGTCGTGATTATTTTACTGCAAGAAAAAGTAGCATATCTTTCCCCTGCTAGACATCTTTCCTGTATGACTATACTCTTGAGCCAACCTCATATGACAATTGAACGATGTACTTTAAATCCATCTACCTTGCTCCCAACCCCTGCGGATGGCACACCACACAGCTGCCTACAGGAGATTAAGCAAAAGACACTGCCTAGAAAAGATCTAACGGATGTTCCCTTGGATGATGTCGAGGTGACATATTACATGGACGGCTCATGCAGGAGGGGTCCTACAGGACAGAACCTAGTGGGGTATGCAGTAGTTTCTGATACTGAGATTTTAGAAGCAAAGTCTTTACCACATAACTTATCTGCACAAGCAGCAGAATTGATTGCCTTGACAAGGGCATGTACCTTGGCAAAGAGTAAATGTGTGAACATTTTTACTGACAGCCAGTACGCTTTTTCTACTGTACATGTTTTTGCACAACAGTGGAAAAATAGAGGAATGATAACATCTACTGGTAAACCAATTAATCATGCGCAATGTATTTTAGATTTTTTAGAATCCATTCAGTTACCTCAGAAAGTAGCTATTTGTAAATGTGTAGCTCATACCAAGCAACAGGATAGGATTCCAAAAGGTAATGTGAGAGCTGATACAGCTGCAAAGCAGGCAGCTTCAGAAGTATTTCTTTTGAGTAAGAAATTCCAACCAGAAATTCCAACCTTCAGAGATTTTAGATTTAGAAATGTTGCAAACAATGCAGACACTTACTATGAAAATAGAAAAACAGAAATGGATAAAAAGAGGAGCAATTCTTGAGAAAGGGCTGTACATCTCCAAAGAAAGAAAAACGATTTTGCTGTCTAATTTATTTAGATATGCAGCATTGTTGAGCCATGGGCAGTGCCATGTCTCAACAGGGGGGATGGTACAGTTAGTGAACCAAGTGTTCACTGCATATGGATTTACAAACTACACAAAAAAATTTTTGTGCAGCATGCCATGTTTGTAACAAGCATCATGCACAAGGGGCATTGAAGCCTAAGCAATGGAGTTTCCTAACACCACCGTACCCATTCCATACTATCTGTATGGATTTCATAGAACTAAACAAATGCGAAAATAAGAAGTATTGTCTTGTCATTATAGATATGTTTTCCAAATGGGTGGAAGCTTTTCCGACCAAAAATCCAGATGCAGCTACTGTTTGTTGCAAAGGTCCTCGTTAAAGAAATTTTTCCTAGATTTGGCATACCGGAAAAGATCTACAGTGACAATGGCACACACTTTGTAAATCAAACTATACAACAGTTGAGCCGATATTTCGGAATTTCCTTAAAGAACCATTGTGCATACCACCCACAATCCGCAGGATTAGTAGAGAGGCATAATGGGGTTTTGAAAAACAAACTTAGGAAATTAATAGTGAGACACAAAAGAACTGGGTGCATTGCCTGCCTCTGGCACTGTTGAGCATGAGAACTGTTCCGGATGCAAAGGGGTTAACTCCTTTTGAAAAATTATTTGGGAGGGCATACTATATACCTCAGTGGAAACCTCTCATGCCTGCAAACCAGGAGGCCAACAGTTCACTTGCAAAATACATGAGATGACTTTTAAGTAATAAACAACTTTTGCAGTTAAATTCTGTTTCAGATAAAGAACAAACCAGACCATTGGAAGCAGCAGTAGTCCCAGTCCAGGCACGTGGGTCTGGGTGAAAGTCTTCAAGAAGAAGAATTGGACCTCACTGAAGTGGGAAGGGCCGGACCAAGTGCTACTGTCAACACCCACTGCAGTCAAGATCACAGAGCAAGTGTCCTGGATTCATCTGACACACTGTAAATTGGTTAAAAACTTTGAACTGGACAAAAAACTTGTTACTGTTACACAAGAACAAAATGACCAGATATGGAGCAAATAGAAATACAGAACAACCTCAGAAGTATTGCCTGATTATTCTGTTAACCATACTGATAACATTGATCTTTTTGCAGTGATTTCCTTTTTCCAGCCACACGAGCTGAACTGAATAAACGAGATTAGTTGCTCATAGACTGGTATCCGAACTTTAACACTTACCAAGCAATTAAATATGTGTATGCCGAAACTTTTAATGTTTCAAATTGCTGGATTTGCACAGCTATACCAACAGCATACGGGGGATTATTAATGACTGTTGTCCCCCTAGGGGTCAATGAGACCTGGGAAAATTTGATTTCTGATACTACAACTGTGAAATCACAAGACAAAATAGCATTGTACCTGCCTGTTACACAAAAGGGAATTGTATGTTTTTACAAAAATGATACTGTACAGGTGGGTTGGAGCAATTGTAATGTGACTGTTCCATACAAATGTTATATCAAAGCTAATAATGCAGGTTATATTTGTGATACAAACTATGACTCTTATTTTGAACTAATGCACAAAACGGTTGATGAAGTACACCGTAATCCTGTTCTTTTTAAACAACCATCTATCATTGATAAGAAAATGTTTCATGCAGGGAACGTATATATTAATACTAAAGTAGAGAATTGTTATTTTGTGTGTGGGAAAAGGCATACAAATGGTTACCTGAGAATTGGTCCGGCAGTTATTTTTTGGGTTACCTGGTTCCAGCCATACAACACACTGCAGTTTTGCCTCAGGGAAAAATTCAAAATAGAGAGGCCACCAAGAAACCTGGAAATCCAATCAAGAGACCTGAGAATCCAATGGGACGAATTAAAGCAGGCTGGAGAAATCACAACTCTGTGAAAAACAAAGATAAACTGACACACATGGACTTGAGTGACACTATTATATTGTGGGCAGGTATAGCCCCCTGCATATGGCGCAGTGAATTCGATTTGGGAGCTGAGAAAACTGTCCAAGCTTCTCGAAGTAATGAGCCATGCAACTATTTCTGTTCTCGAATTAGTGACTGATGAACTGAACGCTATGAGAACTGTGGTGCTTCAAAACCGCATGGCTCTCGATTTCACCCTAGCGGTAAAAGGTGGTACGTGTGCTTTAATAAAAGGAGTGCTGTTCATATATTCCTGACAACCAGCATGAGATAAACGATCATCTTGAGGTGATTCTGCAAGTGTCGGCCATGATCAAACCAGGCTCAAACTTACTGATGGATTTTTTCCAGAATTTGTTTGGGGGTGGGGTAGCATCCTAATGAACATTCTGATTGCTATTTGTGTGGGATTACTCCTATTAGGAGTGTGTGTTTGTTGTGGTATTCCCTGCATGAAAAGATTAATCAAAGATTTTATAGACATGTCAGCTTCTGAGACTTTGTATCAAAGTACTGAAAAGTACAGTTTTGTAGCTACCATAAATGTAGATGTCCGATAGACATGCAACTGCAGTCATAACATGTGGGTTGTCCTGCCTCAGGCAGCCCTCGGTCGGCCAGATTCCAAAGTCTGGGTCCGACGTCGGCTGATGTCGCATTTCTCTCTCCGGCGTCAGAGCGGCTGGGGTACATAAGCACCAGCCGACCCCCTTTTCTTCAGTGTTTCTTGCCCCAGATGCCAGGTGCCCTCCAAGGAAGGCTGTAATCAAATTGGAAGACAAAATCAGGATTCCAAACAAATAAATGAGCAATAAAACAAATACACCATAACAGATATCCCCAGCTAAGAGAAACAGGGATAGGAGGACCCTAGGCATAGAGGGGTATGGAGGGAAAAACCGACTGCAGTTGCATGTCTATCGGACATCTACATTTATGGTAGGTACAAAACTGTACTATGTCCTTCAAGAATGCAACTGCAGTCATAACATGTGTGTAGAATACCATAGCTTAGCTGGGGGAGGAGGTATGCACTAGGAAAGAGATGGTGTGGCAATCAAACCCTGCAGGACTGCTGAAGCAAAGCCTGCTCTGGATCTGGAGTATAGAGGGAGATTGTAGTGTTTGGAGAATGTATGCACGGAGCTCCATGTAGCAGCTTCTAGAATGTCCTTGGTAGGCACCCCTCTTAAAAATGCTGTAGAGGTGGCTGTAGCTCTGGTGGAATGTGGTCTAACATTGGCTAGAACAGTCTTTCCATGAAAGGAATAACAGAATCTGATGCAATGTCCAATCCATTTAGAAATAGTCTGTTTTGAAATTGCTTTTCCTTGCACTGCAGGGCAAGCTACAAAGTTGTTCAGACTTCCTACTGGCCTTGGTTCTGTCCAGGTAGTATCGAAGTTGTCTGTGAATGTCTAAGGTATGCAAAAGTCTTTCCCCCTTATTCCCAGGATTGGGGAAGAAAGCAGGCAGATGAATGGCTTGATTTAGAGAAACCCTAGATACCACCTTTGGCATAAAAGTAGGGTTGGTCCTTAATGAAACTCTGTCTCTGTGGAAAATAATAAAGGGTGGTATTGCCATTAGTGCCTGTAGCTCCGAAACCCTTCTTGCTGAGGTAATTGCCAACAGGAAAGCTGTCTTCCATGAGAGAAATTGCAAGTCAACTGAAGCTGCTGGCTCAAAAGGAGGTAGAGTCAGTTTTTCTAAGACAAAATTGAGGTCCCAGGCTGGCACTGGGGCCTTTCTTGGTGGCTTAATGTTCTTGATTCCTGAGGAATTGTCTTAGTAAGGGTGAGAAAACAGGAGGATCAGTGTTGTATCTAGCTGAAATAGCAGATGCATGTATCTTTATGGAAGAATATGAGAGGCCGTTCTTTAACATATCTGCCAAATATTCCAAGATGAGTGGGATGTTCAGTAATGATGCATCATGTCCCTTGCTGGTATTCCAATTGCTGAATCTTTTCCACTTTGCTAAGTAAACCTTTCTGGTGGATGGTCTTGAGCCTCTGTTAGTATCCGCTGAACTTCCTTGGAGAGATAAGCTGAAGTTATTTATGGGATCTCCCAGGCTGTTAGCTGCAGTGTCTGAAGGTTTGGATGCACTGTTTGAAATTGTGTTGAGTCAAAGTAGAGGCCACTGAGGAGGGCCCACCTCCTGGTGTGACATATGCTCTGTAGTAGTGGGTACCAGTGTTGTCTTGGCCAATCCGAGCTATTATGATTCCCTTGGGCTTCTCTGCTTTGATCTTTAATAATACTGAGGTCATCAGTGGCAGAGGTGGGAATGCATAGATTGCTAGGGAGTTCCAGTTGAATGAGAGGGCATCTATTTTCCAAGCTTTTGGATGGTATGTCCTTGTGCAAAATTTTGATAGAAGATGGTTGAGGTGAGAGGTAAATAGGTCCACTTCTGGCTTGCCCCATGTCGAAGTGAGTTGTCTGAAGGCCTTCGGATGTAACCTCCACTCGTGTGGATCTGAGAAATTCCTGCTTAGGCTGTCTGCCAACACATTGTCTTTTCCTGGAACAAACTGGGATTGTAACTGGATGTTTAGGCTCAGTGATTTCTCCCAAAGCTGCATTGTCAGTCTGCAAAGGGGGTAAGAGTGAGTGCCCCCCTGCTTATGTACCACATCACAGTGGTGTTGTCTGTCCGTATCATTAAATGGCCTTGCTGGAGTTGGTGTTGAAAAGCCTCGATGGCATGCATTACTGCCAGCATTTCCTTTTGGTTTATATGCAGATGTGTTTCCTTTGGAGACCATTGTCCTTGTATACATCTGCCTTCCATGTGCGCCCCCCATCCAAGGTCTGAGGCATCTGTAGTCATGGTCTGTGTTATCTGTGGTTTTTTGAATGACATACCTGTGTTTTCCTTGCTCACCGAGGCCCACCATAGGAATTCCTTCTGTAGGCATGGAATGAGTGGTATGATTGTCTCCAAGTTGTTGCTGTGTTGAGACCAAATGCTTTTTAGGTACCATTGAAGCTTTCTCATGTGTAGTTTTGCTAATGGAACCAGTAGAATGCAGGATGCCATGTAACCCAGGGCCTGTAGGAATCTCCTTGCAGTCATCTGGGTGAGTTTTGCTAAACCTTTGAAGTAATGAGTTAATTTCTCTTGCTTGTCTTCTGTCAGGTAAGCCATCTGAGAGGCTGTATCTAGTTTGGCTCCTAAGAAGATTATTTGCTGGGATAGCTGCAGTCTTGACTTTTGGAAGTTGACTGTGTATCCCAGAGCTTGAAGTAATCGTATGACATAATCCAGGTTTTTTGTCAACATCAATTTGTCGTCCGCTTGTATGAGGCAGTCGCCCAGGTACGGGTAAATTTGTATACCCTGGAGCCTGCAATGAGCAATTACTGAAGCCAGGCATTTTGTAAATACTCTGAGCAGTAGATAAGCCAAATGGCAATGCTGAGAATTGATAATGCTCTGGCCCTGCAAGAAATCTGAGGTATCTTCTGCAGCTGTGTCTGATAGGGACATGCAGGTATGTCTCCTTGAGGTCCAGAGTAATCAGCCACGACTCCTTGCCCAGCATGGGAAGGAGCTGCTGTAGAGTCAGCATTTTGAACTTTGGTACTATGAGAAAGGTATTTAATGCGGACAAGTCCAGTATTGGTCTCCATTGAGATTCTTTTCTTGGAACGAGGAACAGTCTTGAGTAAAACCCCTGTTCTTGTTCTTGTTGTGGAACTCTTTCTATTGCTTTCATTCAAGTCAGCAGAGTGATTTGCTTGATAGCCTCTGCCCTTTGATTTTGTGGTAGTTTTGGCATGCCTTGTTTTCTTGGTAAGGTATGAAAATGAAACCTGTACCCTCGGTCTATAATGTCCAAAATCCATTTGTCCTTTGTCAGTCTGTGCCAGTTTTCTGCAAACAGAGATAATTTCCCGCCCATGGGAGCTTCTAGTTGTTCCCTGGTAGGCAGTATTAGAGGAAAGTCATTGAGTTTGTGGTTGTTGGGCAGGTGAAACCCCTGCGTAACTTCTTTGGTTTCCTGGCTGCCATTGTCGTCCCCTGTAAGGGCCTCTGTATTGGCCTCTTCCTCGGCCACGTCTGTTCTTACCCCTTTGAAACTTTTCTGGATTAGGAAAGGACCAGTTTTTTGAAGGCCAATTCCTACTGAATCTGGGGGGTTGAACCTGGAGGAAATCTTTCACAGTCTGAACTGATTTTGCTTTTTCTTCGATGGTCTTTAACACATCCTTAGCATTTGCACCAAAAAGGTTGTTCTTTTCCAAAGGTGCATCCAGAAGTTTTGCTTTTACATGATCTGGTAGAGGTTGATCTTTTAACCAAGCATGTCTACGAATCACTGCCCCTGTCATAGCTGCCCTACATGAAGCTTCCAGTGCATCATATCCACACTGCAGGAAGTGATTGCTTACTTGCTGAGTGTTATGTACAGCTTCCTGCAAAGTCTTCCTGTCTAAAGGATCAGGAGAAGCTAATGTTTTTGTAAATCTTCTAAGAGATAATCCTGATATTGTAACATATGAAAAAGGCAATTTAAAGCTCTCATAGATAAGGTAGTGGATGTGTAAACCTTTTGCCCCATCTCTCTAATGACCTTGCTTCCCTGTTGGAGGCAAAGGATTTTTGAGGTGGAGGCTGAAACTCCTTTAGGCCCCTGTGAAATAGTTTCCAAATCAGCAGTATGGGCCCTGAATAAATGGGAATGAGTTTCTGGGATCCTGTAATACCTGTCTGGCTTGGCTGGAGCAGGAGGAAGAGAATCAGGGGTAGCACTAGAGTCAGAATACAAATCATCCAGAACATCAAGTACAGGAGGAATAGCTAAGGGCCTGTGCTGAGGCTTCTTAAGGAAAGTCCTAAGGCGTTTCCTAGAATCAGAATATTCCTGACCCTGCCACTTGAAATGTTCCCTCATGGTGTGCAGAACTTCCCCAAAAGAAATATCCTCAGGAGGGAGGCCGAGGGATGGAATCTTCTGCATCCGAGTCCTCATAGGTCTGGAAGAGCTCTTCCTGGCTATCAGAGTGGACAGAGCCCTCAGAGTCTTCATCTGAAGGACTAAGGTCAGAGGGTTCAACCTGGGGCCTTTTACCAGGAGGAGGCTGTGATGCTCTCTCAGGATGGGCCTGTGAACCTCTAATCATGGAAATTAAATCAGCAGCCATGGACATAATTTGTGTCTCCGGAGTCAGCTGAGGTAAGGATTTAGAAGTAATATGCTTAGTTTTGCTGGCTGCCTTAGCCCTAGTGTAGGCCTTAATAGACATGGCCATCGGAGGCCTGGCAGCTCCACGTGCAGGAGTGACCTTGTCTACAGCAATGGTCTCAGGCATTTCCTCGGTTTCGGTATCCGGAGGAAAGTCTATAATTGGCACCGGAGTAATGTCTGGAATCGGAGTCGTCGGTAATGCGGTGTCTTTGGTTCGGAGCGGTGGAGAGACCGTCTCAGAGGGAACCGGAGCACTCGTGCTAGGTTTTGGCGTGGAGTCGGTGGTAGACGCGGGCCGAGGATGTCGGTCCCAGTCTTTTCGCTTTTTGGGAGTTTGCGATATCGGAAGATCCGACGGCATGGTGTAGGCAAATTTATCGCCGAAAAAATCTTCAGCGAACTCCGCCCGGTGCTTGAGAGTGCGCTTGTTGAAGCGAGCACAGGCTACACAGGCCGAGACGTCGTGGTCTGGGCCCAGGCAAGGGAGGCAGTAAGAGTGGAAATCCTTATGAGGTATTTGTTTACCACAAAAAGGACAATTGTTAACTTTTTCAGTAATTTCTGACATCGGCTGAGGCAAGAAAAGGTCCCCAATGGGGTACTTAGCTTTTTTGATGACTTCGGTATCGTAGAATACAGGAGCTGACCGACCAGCACTTGCGAACTGCTTCTGCTTCAGGCACCGCGCGGCAAGAAAGACTGGAGAAAATGGCGTCGGCTGATGCTTATGTACTCCAGCCGCTCTGACGTCGGAGAAATGCGACATCAGCCGACGTCGGACCCAGACTTTGGAATCCGGCCGACCGAGGGCTGCCTGAGGCAGGACAACCCACATGTTATGACTGCAGTTGCATTCTTGAAGGACATTTGAAGAACTGTTGAAAAATGAAACAGTTTCATAAGTTTAAACTAAATGACTCTCTTAACTGCAAATTCTGAACAGAAAGAGGTTAAGAGAAGAAGCAACTGTTTATGCTTTTGAAAATAGAATAAAAAGTATTAACAGGGGGAACGTTAGAAAAAACGTGTATTAATATATATGCTTAGTGCTTATTAAAAGCTAAAAGGGTTAACACATTTCATTCTATTTTATGTACAGCTTAATTCTGTATGAAATTACAAGATGCTTTTCAAACTGCAGTATGCTTTCTGAAATTGCAAGATGCTCTCTTACCTAGTATTTGCTAGCACAACAAAATTCATGTTTATGCCTTTTGGAAATTTACTGAGAAGCAGGTGATTATCTGCTAGGTCAGGAAAATGAATGAATAGAACAATACTGTTTTCTATAAAGTTATTGAACTTAAATAATCAGCTCTGTTCGTGTTATGAGAACATGCACAACTGCAGGAAAGAAAGATACATCAAACAAAGACTGCTTGAAGAAATGAACTATAATCTGTACTTGCTTTGTGCTCAAATTAGCCATAGTACCTTGAATGGTAACATTGCATAGTGAGAAGTTATATCTGATGTTGTGGTCATCAAGGCCACATTGTTTTTCTTAGGAAGTATTTTTTTTGTAAACTTGATGTGCCATCAGAAAATCATGGACAAACAGCTGCTATGAAATAATATTGAAAGAACTTGTGATTTATTACGTCAGCTTGGTAGGCAATGTCTTGTAAGAAATATATAAGAATAGCTTCACTTCCTGATTCTAGTTAGACAAACTCTGTATTAGCACATTTTTGTCTCCTTGCTGCAAGATTAAAGTGCCTTAACCTGAACCTGCCATGTGTTGATCTTTTTGAAGTTTTTCCTTTGACATAAATGAAAAAGTCACACTGACAAAGCCCCCCTATTAATAAAATCATTAGCTACCTGCCTTTCATCTTAGTATAATTCTCCCGTGCACATACACACACATAGCCTGCAGCTACTTACTCCACAAAAGTTGAGACAGATTCCTTTTCCCCTTCCCGATAACAAAAAATGTTAACCTTTTATAAACACTTTTTAAATATTGCTCTTATAAGTTTAGAATGTTGCTAAAATAAAAGTTTTATTAGCATGCATTTTCTTGTGGATATAAAGTTTGATAGCTGGCGATGCGCAATGACATCAATAGTAACGGAAAATTGTAAATAAAACTGGGATTTGAAGGGGCCACTTGGAAATTCATGGCATCCCATTATTTTGCCCTCAAAACCATGAAACACTGAAGAATTTGGTAAGGTTGAGAGGTACGGCATCATATCCTATTGCACAGTCATTAAACACTCAGTATCTGCAAATAGCAGGCAGGCTGATTATTAAAAACAGTGCAAACTTTGTTTAGGAATGCAGGCTCTACTTTCTCTGTTTTACAGTCCCTGTACTTTTTCAAAATCAAGTCCATATCCCTGCCCCAACCCCCCAAAAAAAATTGAGCAGTTCCAAGCCTGCAATACTGGTATAAAGGAATAAAGTCCTGCCTACAGCAGAGGTGACATGAGTTTAAATAA
Source organism: Protopterus annectens (assembly GCF_019279795.1). Taxonomy (NCBI): domain Eukaryota; kingdom Metazoa; phylum Chordata; order Ceratodontiformes; family Protopteridae; genus Protopterus; species Protopterus annectens. The sequence goes on from NC_056739.1 coordinate 298,540,590, forward strand.
GGACTTGCGCTCCTGATAGTGTAGGTAAGGAGGACTGAGTACACCAATCTTGGGGTGGTAATTTCTTGCAAGGGCCACAATGCTGCCCTGGAAACAGGGCACTACATGGACAAGCAGAGGCCCATAATGATCTAGGGAGACAGTGCTGTGAAATCATTGGCTAGGCTATCCAAGATGATGGTGGTAGACTTTGTCAGGACATATGGAGAAGCAGGCAAGCAAAGACGAGGGGGCATATGTATCTCTTGAAGTGACAAGTGCTTACATCATCCTCATGAGTAAAGCTAGGTCACACAATAGGAACAGATGTCATTATAGGGATGCCTGTGAAAACACAAAGCACCATCTTGGCTGTCTGGATGATGATGTTCCTTGGAGCACAATAGCTGATAGAGAGGATGCTTGAAAGTCAGAAGGCACGGGGTTGGAAATGACAAAATACAGAAGCTTCAGCAGTTTTCCATGCAATTAGAAGTTTCCTAAATCCAAGCAGTGCAAACAGAAAGAAAAGAATAGATACCATAATCAATGGGATCTAGGAGCCCCCCCCCCTCAAATCAGAATATAATATTTCATTAATTTTAAACAAGGCTTGTTTGAGAATATGTTTTTAGTTTCTTTTGGTCTGATGTTTCAAACTAATAGCTGGAGAATTATGACTTCAAGTTTAATGGGAATATGCAAACAACTTTTGAACCAGGAAACACCATAAAAAAAAAATGTTTTTTGTCTTTGAGAGTACCTTAATGACATGATCTTTAATGATGGCTGGAGGAATGATGCAGAGATATCTAGAGCTGGTATGATAGTTTAAGTGAACAGGTGGGCAACTAGTATATGTTAGCAAGGTCTTTCAGGTTTGAGTGGGAGGTACTATTATGTAAAAGTTCAGACCAGTAATTGAAGGACAGTTTATGTGATGCTTTGCTGGTCTTAGTGAGTTTTTTTCCCCCCATAAAAGAAGGGTTCTAACACTATATGGCAATTTGAATAGCTGGGTCCTTCTGTTGTAGATTAACTGACCATGATCATTATGGTTGTTTGCTTTTGAATTTCTCAAGCTATCTGGATCTAGTACGGACTGCCAGGCTAATGCATCTGTCTAAATGAACAAAGATCCTTAGTGTAGATAGATGCATATCAAGTCAACTGTTGAGTTTTCATGGGAGAATTTAGAGATCATAGCATATGATTGTAAATAGGATCATAGGTGGTTACTTGGCTATTGGCCCCGAGGCCCTTACAAGCCTAGCCAAGAGTTTAGCCCATGTTTAGGCAAGTCAACACCCAGAGCCCCTCTCCAGCAGGGACACAGGTGGCATCCCAGGAGTGTATTTTCTGTTTCCCATCCATTTATCCAGGTTGTGCTTAAAAAGGGACAATGAGGTACTCTGCTTGACGTGGAGAGGGAGTCTATTCCACAGATGGGGGTGCCTCTGGGACACAAATCTGTCCTGCCAACAAGTCCTATTGATATCACTAACCAGGATGCGATTGCATGTACGGGTTTATCGAGTGGAGCTTGACTTGCGGATAGGCAGCAGTCCCATCAAGGCGGGGTCTGAGATTGCTTTGTATGCCAGAGGTCACCTCTGAGGAGTCTGTATGAAATGGAGTAGTAGTAAAAGGTTTGCCTTTTTGAAGTCTCACAGTTAGTATAGACAAGGTTGAGCAGGAGTTGATTTTTAGTGAGCAAGAGGCAGTTCACACACTACCTTGACTGACCATGTTTGTTAGAAGGCTGACAATAAAAGGAGAGCTAGTTTGCTCTCTCTGTATGACGTCCAGTACTATCACTGATAGAACCAATGCAAGAGGATGAGGAAGGAACAGTTGGAGTAGTAAGGGAGGAAGGTTACTAACCCTTTAAACTTAGTTTTCTCATTAATCTGGTCACCCTCTGGGTCATAGGTGGGATACAAGACACGAGTTAGGCTTATTAGATTAGCCTTGCTTGTTTTCCTGTTAGGAAAGATAACAAATTCGGGGTCTGGATGTTAGACCCTACAGATATGCATACAATATGATCTTCAGTCATTTCTTTCAGAATGTCATGTCAGACCAACTTTTCAGGTGATGAAGCGCAGGTTGGACTCTTCCCGACTTGGAACTGTTGCTCTGTGCTGGGAATGTGGTATCGACCCATACAATCAGTGACACAGATACAGCAGAACAGAATGATTTATTCAAAGGTTTTCCCTGTTCTTGTTGAATACTATGAAAAGCTCCTTACATGACAGCCTGCAATTCCAAGATCCGCCCAACTTAGCCAATGGTAACTAGAACAAGTCTTTCAAGATCATGTTTTTTACTGCAGTAGGGGCTGCTGGCTGAAAGTGTTAAAAAAAAAAAAAAGTTTTTAAAATTACGGTCTCACTGTGGATGAATAGCCCTCCTTAGCTGGTGGACATGCAAGACAACCTAAAGGAACAGCTTTGCCAGGTAATGTATAGCTAGGGGCAGACCAAGAGGCAAATATGCCGAAATGTGTACCTTGATCAAGGAATAAGCTATACCTCCTGTAGATAGTTAAGAAAGCACCTTAACAAAGGGGCTGGCTGGAGATGTATACAGTGAAAGGCCATTAGAAATAAAAGAGAGCATTGACTGCCTATGCTTTCTTGCACAGAACTTTGGGAGGTAGTGGTTGCCTGCAAAGGTGACTACATATATCTTTGCTACCTATCATCTTTGTCAGCCTTCTAAAAGTACAGCTGTGTACACTTACCATAAATGTAGATGTTTGAGTGTATTCACTGTTGCAGTCATCACATTTGGGTTATCTGCTTGCTGTAGCCCTCAGTTGGCCTGATTATCAAAGTCTTGGGTCCTGCATCAGTTGCTGTCTCATCCTCCATGATGTCAGGTCGTCAAGGGTATAAAGCATGCAGCCGACGCCATTACATCAGTTTTTCTTGCCCCAGATGTCAGGTGCCCCCCTAATGGGAAACAATTAAATATATTTTATATATATATATATATACACACACATACACACACACACACACACACACACACACATATATATATATATATATATATATATATATATATATATACATATATATACATACACATACAAGGTTATACCTCCAACAAAAAAGCAAATTCACCAAAAAGCTTTTAAGCATAGTAAAAAGGAATAGAGGTATAGCCAAAATAAGTCAGGGGGCTGGAGGGAGGGTAACCAGGACTGCAACAGTGAATACACTCAAACATCTACGTTTACGTTAAGTGTACACAACTGTACTATGTTCTTCATGTTTCACTGTTGCAGTCATCACATTTGGGTAGATTCCCAAAGCTAAGGATGGGAGGAGGAATTTAGATAGCATTAGGACCAGCTATAAGGCCCTGCAAGACTGCAGTGGCAAAACCAGCTCTGGATTTAGAGAAAATTGGCAAATGGTAATGCTTGGTGAAAGTATGTACAGAACTCCAGGTAGCAGCTTCTAGGATGTCCCTGGTAGGGACACCTCTGAGAAAGGCTGTAGAGGTAGATGCAGCCCTGGTAGAATATAGTCTTATCCCCTGTATGATAGGTTTTCCATGGTGCTTATAGCAGAAATGAATGCAATGGCCTATCCATTTAGAAATGGTTTGCTTTGAAATGGGCTTCCCCTCTGCCCCTGAAGCAAATGCCACCAGCAGCTGTTCAGATTTCCTGAGAGGTTTAGTCCTGTCCAGGTAATATCTAAGTTGTTTGTCTGTGGACGTCTAAGGAGGGAAGTATATGTTCCCCTTTGTTCTGTGGATTAGAAAAGAAGGTTGGCAAATGAATGGACTGATTAAGAGCCACACTGGAAACTACCTTGGGCATGAAGGAGGGATTGGTCCTGAGGGACACCCTGTCTGCATGAAAGAAGATGAAAGGCTCCACTGCCATAAGGGCCTGTAATTCAGACACCCTTCTTGCTGAAGTGATGGCTAAAAGGAAGGCTGTTTTCCAAGAAAGGAATTTCAACTCTGCATTTGCAGCTGTCTCAAAAGGAGGCAGAGTGAGTTTTTCCAATACAAAGTTAAGGTCCCAGGCTGGAGTTGGGGCTCTCCTGGGTGGTCTTAGGTTTATGGCCCCTCTGAGGAACTGCTTGAGCAGTGGATGAAAGAAGATGGGTGGTTTTGTGTTGTAATGAGCTGAAATGGCTGAGGCATGAATTTTGATGGAGGAAAAGGAAAGGCCCTTGTGAAACATCTTAGTTAAGTATTGAAGAATCTGAGGTAAATTGGGCTTGGTTCCAGGAGTAGAATCTTTTCCATCTTTTAGCATAAGAATTTCTAGTACTAGGCCTCCTTGCCTCCAGAATGACATCCAACACTTGTTTACTGAGGGGTGGTAACGGAGATCTCAGGTAATAGCCAGGCTGCCAGGTTCAGGGTTTGAACAGGAGGGTGCAGAATCTGGCCCTTCTGCTGGGACAGCAGGGTAGAGGTCTGGAGCAAGTGCCATGGAGCCAGCAGTGACACACTGCTCAAGAGGGGGTACCCAGTATTGGCGTGGCCAGTCTGGTGCATTCAGTATCATCCTTGGTTTGTTCTTTTGATCTTTAGTAGTACCTTGGAGAGGAGAGGCAGAGGAGGAAAGGCATAAACTGATAGATTTTTCCAGGTGAAGGACAGGGCATCCACTTTCCAAGCTTGTTTGTGGGTAGTCCTTGTGCAGAATTTGTCCAATTGGCAGTTCTGGGGAGAGGCAAACAGGTCTATATCTGGGCTCCCCCATTTGTTTATCAACATGTTGAATGTCTTTGGTGTATTTAGCTTTCCTGGCAGGAATTGAGCCTGTAGGTGCACTTGGAAGCTCAAGGCTGTGCACCACAGAGCCATGGCTAGTCTGCAGAGAGGGTATGAGTGGGTTCCCCCCTGCTTGTTTATGTACCACATAACAGTGGTGTTGTCTGTCTTTACCATTAATTGTCCAAGAAGAATGTGGTCCTTGAAGGCTGTCAGAGCATTCTGTACAGCTAACATTTATTTTTGATTGATATGCAGGTGCATTTGTCTTGGGTTCCATTTGCCTTGAATGCACTTCCCTGTCAAGTGAGCCACCCCATGCATAGTCTGATGCATCTGTTGCTAGGGTTTGGGCAGCAGGGGGTAGAGTGAATGGCAGTCCCTTGTTTTGGTGGCAGGCCTTTGCCCACCAAAGGAACTCTAATTGTAGCCAAGGTATGATAGGAATCATTGATTCTAGATCCTAAGAATGTTGACACCATAGGCTTTTTAGATACCATTGTAGTTTCCTCATATGTAGTCTTGCATATGGAATTAGGAGAATGCAGGAGGCCATGAACCCCAAGGCTTGTAGTATTTGTCTTGCAGATAGCAGGGTCTTTGTGGCCATTAGTTTGAAGTAAGCTGTCTAATGAACTTGTTTCTCTGGCGTGAGGAAAGCCATCTGGGAAGTTGTGTTCAAGCTTTCTCCCAGGAATATAATTTGTTGACAGGGTACCAGGTGTGATTTCTTTTTGTTTATGGTGTACCCCAGAGAAATTAGCACCTTTTGTACAAATGCCTGATGACTCAAAAGTATGTCCTGGCTTTCTGCCTGAATTAGACAATCATCCAGGTAAGGGTATATTTGAATATTTCTTTGTCTGCAAAATGCAATGACTGGAGCTAGGCACTTTGTGAATACCCTGGGTACAGTAAATAAGCCAAAGGGCAGTGCAGAGAACTGATAGTGCATGTAGCCTGCTTTGAGGCGTAGGTATCTTCTGCAAGATTCCCTGATTGGGATGTGCAGGTAGGCTTCCTTTAAATCCAGTGTTGCCAACCAGGCATCCTTGCCTAGCATAGGAAGCAAAGTACGGTTGTGTACACTTACCATAAATGTAGATGTTCGAGTGTATTTACTGTTGCAGTTATTACATTTGGGTAATCCTGCAGGCAGGTTGCCCTCAGTCGGCCTGAATTCCAAACTCCTGGGTCCTGCTTCGGCTGCTGTCATCCCTTCCCTGACGTCAGGTCGTCAGGGGTATAAAAGATGCGGCCGATGCCATTTTCTTTAGTTTTTCTTGCCCCAAATGTTAGGTGCCCCCTAAAAGGGTAGCCAAAATTTATATATATATATATATATATATATATATATATATATATATATATATATATATATATATATATATATATATATATATATATATATATATATATATATATACATGCACGAATATAAACTTTACCTTCATCTACAAGCAAATACACCACATAGGTTGTATAAATCAGAGAAGGAAAGATAGATTCCATCAGAAGAAAAAGGGGGATGGTGGGTGGGTAACCTGAACTGCAACAGTGAATACACTAATGGTAAGTGTACACAACTGTACTATGTTCTTTGTGTTTCACTGTTGCAGTCATTACATTTGGGTAGAGTCCCAAAGCTATGGATGGGAGGCTAGAGCTAAACAGCATTAGGAGCAGCTATGAGGCCCTGCAGAACTGCAGTGGCAAAGCCTGCCCTGGATTTAGAGTAGAGTGGTAGATGATAGTGCTTTTTTTAAAGGTGTGCACTGAACTCCAAGTAGCAGCCTCTAAAATGTCCTTGGTTGGAACTCCCCTGAGAAAGGCTGTTGAAGTGGCTGCAGCTCTGGTTGAATGTGGCCTAATGCCCTTGAGCACTGGCTTGCCATGGTGTAAGTAGCAGAAACGAATGCAGTGGCCTATCCACTTTGAAATAGTCTGCTTTGAGATAGCCTTTCCTTGTGATCCTGCAGCATATGTCACTAGTAATTGCTCTGTCTTTCTGAAAACTTTGGTTCTGTCCAAGTAGAATCTAATCTGTCTGTGTACGTCCAAAGAATGCAGAATTCTCTCCCCCTTGTTCTGTGGATTTGGATAAAAAGTTGGCAGATGCATAGTTTGGTTAAGAGCCACACTGGACACCACCTTAGGCATAAATGTTGGATTTGTCCTCAGAGAGACCCTGTCTGGATAAAAAATGATAAAAGGTTCCACAGCCATGAGTGCCTGTAGCTCTGAAACTTGTCTTGCAGAAGTTATTGCTAGGAGCAGAGTTGTTTTCCAAGATAAAATCTTTATATCAGCAGTAGCAGCTGGCTCAAAAGGAGGCAGGGTGATTTTTTCCAAGACATAGTTGAGGTTCCATGCAGGCATTGGTGATCTCCTTGGAGGCCTTAAATTTTTGGCTCCTCTGAGGTACTGCTTTAGTAAGGGATGAGAAAAGATTGGTGGCTCTGTATTGCAATGAGCCGAAATGGCAGAGGCATGAATTTTAATAGAAGAAAAAGATAGGCCTTTGTCCAGCATCTCAGTTAAGTATTGCAAAATCTGAGGAATATTTGGCACAGCTGTATCAGTCCCTTGTACCTGGTTCCAAGCACAAAATCTGTTCCATTTTCTAGCGTAACATTTTTTAGTACTAGGCCTTCTGGCTTCCAAAATGACATCCATCACAGCTTTACTGAGAGGTGTGTTTTGTATGACTACATTATCCGCCATGCTGCCAGGTTTAAAGTCCCGAGTTGGCTGTGCAGGATTTGATTGTTTTGCTGGGACAGTAGATGAGGTATTTGAGGTAAGGTCCAAGCTGGGCATTCAGACAAGTTCCTTAGTATTGGATACCAGTACTGTCGGGGCCAGTCTGGGGCAATTAGTATCATCTTTGGCTTCTCCTGTCTGACCTTTAGGTGTACCTTGGGTAGGAGAGGCAGTGGGGGAAAAGCATATACTGTTAGGTTTTTCCAGCTGAAAGATAGGGTGTCCACTTTCCATGCTTGTTTGTAATAAATCCTTGTGCAGAATCTTTTAGTTGGTAGTTGTGAGGGGAGGCAAATAGATCTATGTCCGGGCATCCCCATTTCCTTGTTATCATGCTGAAGACTTGTAGATTCAGCTGCCACTCATGGGGATCCATGAGGTTTCTGCTTAGTTCATCTGCCAGAGTATTTTCCTTCCTGGCAGGAATTGTGCCTGCAGATGTACTTGGTAAGTCAAAGCTGTGTCCCCCAAAGTCATGGCTAGTCTGCAAAGGGGGTAAGCATGTGTGCCCCCTGCTTGTTTATATACCACATGACTGTGGTGTTGTCTGTCTTTATCAGTAGTTGTCCTGGATGAAGTAGGTCCTTGAAGGCTGTCAGGGCATTTTGAACAGCTAGCATCTCTTTTTGATTGATATGTAGATGCATTTGGTTTGAGGCCCATGTGCCCTGAATGCATCTTCCTGCCATGTGGGCCCCCCAGGCATAATTTGATGCATCCGTTGTTAGTATCTGCCTGGCTGGGGGTAATGTGAATGGCTGTCCCTTGTTTTGGTGACAAGCCTTTGCTCACCATTGAAACTCCTGTTGCAGGCAGGGAATGAGAGTAATCATAGTTTCCAGGCTGTGGCAATGTTGAGTCCAAACACTTTTTAGGTACCATTGTAGTTTCCTCATATGCAGTCTTGCATATGGAATTAGTAGGATGCAGGATGCCATGAAGCCCAAAGCCTGCAGAATTTTTCTTGCAGATAACTGGACCTTTGTTGCCAACATTTTGAAATAGGTAGTCAGTTGCCTTTGTTTGTCTGGTGTGAGATAAGCCATCTGGGCAGTTGTATTTAAGCTTGCACCCAGGAATATTATCTCTTGAGAGGGTACTAGTTTTGATTTCTTTTCATTGACTGTGTACCCTAGACATGTTAGAAGTCTTTTCACAAATGCCAGATGCTGTAGAAGAATGTCCTTGTTCTCTGCTTGAATTAGACAGTCGTCCAAGTAAGGATATATTTGTATTCCTCTTTGTCTGCAAAATGCAATTACTGGTGCCAGCCACTTTGTAAAGACCCTGGGTGCAGTAGATAAGCCAAAGGGCAGTGCAGAGAATTGGTAATGCATTGAGCCAGCCTTGAATCTGAGGTATATTCTGCATATTTGTTTGATTGGGATATGCAGTTATGCCTCTTTTAGGTCTAAAGTCACAAGCCAACCGTTCTTGCCCAACATGGGCAGAAGCTGCTTCAAAGTCAACATCCTGAATTTTGGTATATCCAGGAATGTGTTCAGAATAGATAGGTCCAGTATTGGCCTCCAGGCCTTGTCCTTTCTGGGTACCAAGAACAGTCTTGAGTAAAATCCTTGTCCCTGCTCTTGCTCTGATACTTGTTGAATGGCCCCCATGTCCATGAGGGATGAGACTTGTTTTTGTGCCTCTGCCCATTGATTTTTTTGGCAGATCTGGCCAGCCGTTTGCCTTTGGCAGGGTATGGAAATAGAACTTGTAGCCTTGTAACACGATATTTAGAATGTACAAAAGTGCTAATTTTCCCCCTAAGGGTGCTGCCAGGAGAGAAGTGCTTGGTGCAGGCAGGGGGAAGTCATTGGGACTGTTTCCTGTATGATTGAGATTTGTCTTCTCCAACTTTGGAGGTAGAGGCACCCCATTGCTTTGACCTGTATGAACCTTGCACCTGGGATCTGCCTCTAGGGCATCTGGGTCTGCCCCTTTGAGGTCTGTCTGACACAGGAAAGGACAAATTCTTTGTTGGCCAGTGTCTACTAAACCTAGGTGGCTGTACTTGTAAAAAAATCTGACAGTTTGCATAGATTTAGCTTTGTTCTCCATTTTCTTTAACACATCTTCTGCCTTAACACCAAATAAAGTATCATGCTGTAAAGGTGCATCTAATAATTTAACTTTGACATGATCAGGCAGATTTTGTTCCTTTAACCAAGCATGCCTCCTAATTACAGAACCCGTAACTGCGGCCCTGCAGGAGGCCTCCAAAGAATCAAAACCACATTGCAAAGTATGCTTTCCAACTTGTTCAGCTGCATGCAATAAATCCTGCATTTCCTTGTTTTCTGCACATTCAGAGTTTAATAACATTTTCTGTTTAAGCAGTGCCATGACATGTTGCTGATATTTGAGCATATGAAACTGACAGTTTAAGGCCCTTATAGCCAAGGTAGCAGATGTGTATACCTTTTTTCCCCATCTATCCAGTGCCCTAGAATCTCTGTCAGAGGGGGTAGCGTATTTTGCAGTGGAAGCCTTAACCCCCTTGGATCCCTGTGAAACAGTTTCTGGGTCTGCAGCAGGGTTTTTAAAAAGGAATTTATGAGTCAGGAACCCTGTAATATCTGTCAGGCTTAACAGGAGCTGGAGGTAAGGAGTCAGGGGTAAGACTAGACTCCGAAAACACATCATCTACAATGTCTAACACAGGTGGAATGGCTAGTGGCCTGTGTTGAGGTAGTAAAAGGAAATCCCTGAGACTCTTTTTAGATTCTGAAAATCTTGGCTCTCCCAGTGGAAATGCTCCCTTATGGTATGCAAGGTTTCCCCAAAAGAATAGTCTTCTGGAGGAGAAGCTGAAGGTATAGATTCTTCAACATCAGAATCCTCATAGGGGGGAAGAGAATATTCCTGATCAGAAGAAATGGAAACCTGATCTGAAGATTCATAGTCAGTCTCTTGCCTAGGCCTCTTATCAGGAGGGGGATGGGAACCCCTGATCAAGGTAATCAAGTCTTCAGCCATTTTGAGCATCTGTTTTTTGGGCATAGAGGCCTGACCACGTGGCTCTTGAGTTTGTTTCTTTGCTTTAGAAGGTGCTTTAATCTTTGCCTTTGAAGCTGAAGTCTGTTTAATATAAAGATGTTTAGGTCTGAATACACCCTCAGAAGCCGGTGCCTGCTCAGCGGCTCCAGACCCATCTGAAGGAATAGTATCCGAGGCTCCAATACCTTGAGTTTCCAGCGTTATGGCCGACTCCATGTGGGAGTCGGTAGTGGCCTGCGAAAGTGCCTCACTGAGAACCGGCAAACCGGCGACTGCCTTAGGAGAAGCTTCGTCGGTTTTGGGCCTTGGTTGCCTCTCTCTCTCCTTTTCTTTGCGTTTTTTGTGAACTCTGGTAGTCGGATGGCTATCCGACGACATTTATGGATAATTAAACCGGCGTCCAAAACAGTTTAAAGCAAAATCATATGCTTAATAGTGCATTGGTTAAATCTAGCACAAAACCGACAACCAGAAACGTTGTGATCAGGGCCTAGGCAAGGAATACAGTAAGAATAAAAATCCTTATGAGGTATTTGCTTTCCACAAGAAATACAATTATTTACTTTTTCTGACATCGGTTTGGAGCAAGAAAAAAGTTTCCCCAACGGGGTACTTAGCTTTATTGAAGACTTCGGATCTGAAACTCAAACATGAAAATCTCAGGAGTTGGCCGACCGGCACTTGCGAACTGCTTCTGCTTCGGGCACCGTGCGGCAAGAAAGACTGAAGAAAATGGCGTCGGCCGCATCTTTTATACTCCTGACGACCTGACGTCAGGGAAGGGGCGACAGCAGCCGACGCAGGACCCAGGACTTTGGAATTCATGCCAACTGAGGGCAACCTGCCTGCAGGATTATCCAAATGTAATGACTGCAACAGTGAAACACGAAGAACATCTGGTGAAGAGTTAGCATCTTGAATTTTGGGATCACCAAAAAAGGGTTTAGGATAGAGAGATCCAGGGTAGGACACCAGGAGTTGTCTTTTCTGGGCACCAGGAAAAGTCTTGAGTAGAAACCTTGTCCCCTTTCCTCTTCTGGGAGAGTTTGAATAGCTCTTATACTTAAGAGAGAGAGAACTTGCTTTTGAGCCTCTGCCCACTGATTTGGGGGTAGATCTGGCCAACCGTTTGGGGTTGGTAAAGTGTGGAAGTGGAATCTGTATCCTTGTGAAACTATATTTAAAACCCATTTGTCTTGGGTAGTGAGTTCCCAGTTTTTTGCCTGCAGAGCAATCTTTCCCCCTAAAGGAGCAGTCAGTTGAGAAGGGCTTGGAAGTTTTTAAATTAAGTCACTGAGATAAGTTTACCATAGGGGGAGAGTCTTACTACTCCCCTGCTTTGGAAGTGGGAGCCCCCCACTACTTAGTCCTGTGCTTACCTTGGGACTGAAGCCTGGGTGTTCTGCTGGTTCTGGGTTTGGATTGATAAGGCCTGGAAGAGGCAGGAAAGGACCAATTCTTAAAGGGCCAATGCCTATTAAATATTGGATGCTGTACTTGCAGGAAATTAGTTTGCATAGATTTAGCTTTTTCCTCCATCTTTTTGAGTACTTTTTTTGTTGCCAAACACGCGGTCCTGGTTTAAGGGAGCATCCAGCAATTTAGCTTTAACATTATCTGGCAAAGATTGCTCCTTAAGGCAAGCATGCCTTCTACGTACAGACCCAGTGACAACAGCCCTGCAAGATGCCTCTACTGAATCAAAACCACATTGCAAAATATGCTTTCCAACTTGTTCAGCAGAATGCATTAAATTCTGTAAATCCTTATTTTCAGCACAGTCAGGAATCAACATAATTTTCTGTTTAAGCAATCCAGTAATATGCTGCTGATACTTTAACATATGAAACTGGCAGTTTATGGCCCTAATGACCAAGGTTGCAGAAGTGTATACCTTCTTACCCCATCTATCCAGCGCCCCAGCGCCCTGGAATTTCTATCAGAGGGGGTAGGATTTTTGGCAGTGGTAGCTTTAATGCCCTTGGGTCCCTGTGAAATGGTCTCGGGATCCCCAGTAGGATTTTTAAAGAGGAACTTGTGAGAGTCAGGAACCTTGTAATATCTATCTGGTTTTCCTGGGAGCAGGAGGTAAGGAGTCTGGGGCCAAGTTCCGAAAAGGCATCATCAACAATGTCCAGTACAGGGGGGGATAGACAAAGGCCTGTGTTGAGGCAGGAGTAAGAAATCCCTAAGCCTCTTTTTAGAATCAGAGTAATCCTGGCTTTCCCAGTGAAAATGCTCCCTAAGAGTAGGCAAGGTTTCACCAAAACAGAGATCCTCTGGAGGGGAAGCAGAGGGAATAGAGTCCTCTGCATCAGAATCCTCATAGGTAGATAAGGGTAAATCCTGGTCATCAGAGGAAACAGAAATTTCAGAATCCTGATCAGAAGAATCATAAACAAATTCAGTCCTAGGTCTTAGAGGGGGAAGGTTGGCTTCCCCTGATTAAAGTAATAAAGTTTTCAGCCATTCTTATAATTCGTTTTTTAGGCACAGAGGCCTGACCATGCGGTCTGGGCATCTGTTTTCTAGGGATGGATCGAGTTTTAGGCCTTGAAGAAGATGGCATCAGTTTAATATGCAAGTCAGTAGGCCTGAATACAACCTCAGAAGTCGGTGCCTGTACAGCGGCTCCAGACCCATTCAAGGTAGAGACATCCGCAGGTTCCACAGTTGAAGCATCTCGCGGCATACCGGACTCCGAATGGATCTCAGTAGAGGCCTGCAAATCTGAAGTAGCGGGTATCAGGGGCTGTGAAAGCTCCTCACTGAGTACCGGCGAACTGGCGACTAGGTTAGGAGAAGCGTCGTCGGCAGCTTTGGACCTAGGCGGCCTGTCTCTGTCTTTTTCTTTGCTTTTTTTGGAATGTCAGTAGTCAGGTGGCTTACCAAAGCCATATCTGGGTAATTAAACCAAGCACCAAAGTATTTTGAAGCGTAAATATACTGACATCGAAAAGTTAGTTGTTTAAATAAGGCACAAAACTGACAGCGAGGTAAGTCGTGGTCAGGGCCTAGGCAAGGAATACAGGACGAATGAAAATCTTTATGAGGTATTTGCTTTCCACAAGAAATACAATTATTGACTTTTACTGACATCGGTTTAGAGCAAGAAAAAGTTTCCCCAACGGGGTACTTAGCTTTAGTTGAAGACTTCGGTTCTGAAACACAAAAATGAAAATTTCAGGAGTCGGCCAACCGGCACTTGCGAACTGCTTCTGCTTCGGGCACCGCACGGCAAGAAAGACTGATGTAATGGCGTCGGCTGCATGCTTTATACCCCTGACGACCTGACATGGAAGATGAGACAGCAACCAACGCAGGACCCAAGACTTTGATAATCAGGCTGACTGATGGCTACTGCAAGCAGATAACCCAAATGTGATGACTCCAACAGTGAAACACCAAGAACATCATGGCTCTGTACAGATGCCACTAAATGTGGAGGTCTGCTCAATGTTTCTACTGTGCTGTTGAATTCTGATATGTAGGGACCCCAATGAGTTATCTGACAAAAGGTCAACTCCCAACCCCGCATCACAACTCAAAGGGGGTATAAAAGTGCATACCCCTTCATTTCACTACCACACCAGTATAGTGTTGCTGGTGATCAGAAGCAGGATCTCTTGTTTGTTACTGTGGCTAACTTGGAGGCTTCAGGAATAAGGGAAGATCATCAGTCAGGTTCTTATTTATGGACTGGGAGGTCTGTGACATTGTGAATCTGTCCGGCTTCAATAGTGTCACCATTAAGTAGCAGCATCCCTTGCTTAATTCAAATGTGAAGCCTCTGAGAGACAGGATAACAGCTAGCATTTTTTTGACGCTGTTGTGCACTTTCACAGGTGTCCACTGACTCTGTACCCTGAAAAAGTATGCGTGTGTTTGTCTCCTCAGCCTTATCTGATATATCAGTCAGGTTACAATTGTGTGTAAGCATGAGGAATCCACCAGGTGAAGTGCTTCTGAATGCATTACAAAGGAGTCCGTCTCCATTCTCCAAGGAGTAAGGATGTTGCTCACAGTGGTCTTGCAACCACTGGATTCTCAGCACATGGGAGTTTTATCAAGGTCAACTCACAGATAGCTCATGATATGAACTCAAAGAATCTCAGAACTCCTTTGAGGTTGAAGAAAGAATTCACCTAGACAGGTCACTTTTTCTAGTAGTAGGAATATGCTGGAAAGCACAGTGTCCATTGTGGTTACCAGAATGTCCTTGGATGTCCTGGACATTAGATTGAACTTTAGGAGACTTAGAGACTACCAAAGTTCAGAAGGCAGTGGAGGATGAATAATCTTTCTACGGAGTTCATCCACTGGCTGGGCTTGCAGCAGGTAATCATCCAAGTTACCGTTAGATATGGGTGCACTTGGAATACTACCACTGGAGCAGTTTCATGACCAGCATCAAGGCAATGGAGAGTCCAAAAGGGCAAGAAAGTAAACTTGTACTCCAGTATCCAGAACCTTATGCATTTCCCATGCTTCTCTGTCAATAGAAATGTGTGCACGGTTGAGGTCTGGAGTGATCATTAATGTATCATATAATGGTATGGAGAGGATGAATTGCAGGTTGAGGATTTTTAACTTTAGTATCCCTAAGACAATATTTACTCTCAGTAGGTTGAGAATGGGCCTATATGGACCATACCTTTTGGGAAAGAGGTAAAATATATAATAACCCCCCCTCTTTTCTCCTCTGTGGGAACCTTCTCTATGATTCCCTGAAATAGGATGCCACTGAGGAGGGATAAGACCAACTCTACTTGATCTGCTGGGATTAGAAGCATCTCCCTGGGAGAGGCATTCTTCCCTTGAATTCATTTTGGTAACAGAAATTTGTTGCTTAAGTGAAGGGTTGAAGAATAAGATAGCATGCTCTAATAGCTCATGACTGCTCACAGTCCAGTGGAGCTTTTGCCAGATCACCTTTCTTGTCTTACACTTTTTATAATTCTGTCTAGTCTGCTGACTGCTGCTGCCTGTAAAATGACCATGTTTAGATGTACAGTTCCTATTATATCTGTGAATAAGTGGATAAGAAAGTTTCTCATTTCCACAGTCTTCCATTAAGTTTTTTTTTTTTTAATACTTCATTAGTAGATGGACTGAAGAGAATGTGCTTGTCTTGGGATGCATTAAGCAGCTGCACCTTATTTTGGAATGGGCTGAATTCTCAACTGCATGCTTTCTGACAACATATCCAGTGGCTAACACGACAGAAGCCATGTAAGTGGCGTTTTATCTAAATTTACTATACTAACCCACCTTTTGTTTGATCTGATCAAGGCTTCATCTGAAGATGTCTCTTCTGTTTAACATATGGATCTAGTATCCCTTCCAGCCATTGTTTGGGAGAGTGCTCCAGCCTGTGGCTAATTTGGAGCCCTTCACAGCATACAGGAATAATAAGGTAGGGTCATTAGTCAGGTACTTAAACAGGTAGTGGGATGTCTGACTTTGTAGAATGTTGCATTTTCTGGGGTCTGGTGGATGCTGCTAGTCCAAATGGAAGAATGTCACTATTAACTAGCTTTCAAAAATAATCTCAGAGAGGTCTAGTTTAGCTACAGAAAGAAAATTGGTCACAAAGAACTGGAAATGTACAAATACTCTTTCACTGAATTCATTAATTTAACAAATAAGTCTGTAAAAAAGAATTGTCAACTGCCAAAATGAGAACTTTGAATATTACTTAACATTTTAGATTTTGGTCAAATTAAGTGATTTACTTTATAATTTCTATGTTTGATTTTGTTGTGGACATCTATAAATATTTTTTTTGTTCTATTTATCTTTAAATAATTTTGTACAATCTTTATTTTAAAATCAATAAAAAGTTTAAAATAATCTCAGAGGGGGAGTACTGCCCCTTTTCTCCCCTGTTATAGAATGAGTATTGGCTCCTAGATGTTCCTTTCAGGGCAAAGTTGAGAAGCGCTGTCACACAGGCAACCAACAGGGATTTTCCAGTGTGCCTTTATCTCCGCCACTTGATTTGAAACCTAAATCATTACTTGGTCACTCTGCCTTCATCATGTGAGCACATACTTCCATGTTACTGCTTTTGTACCTTGCTGAGACACACACACACCCCAGTTTACGTCTCTGTATGCCTCACCTCCTCACCACATGACCTGGACTGCACTCCTCTTTCCCAGGATAGGCATCCTGCATCCTTACACCAGTTCCAGCAGATGCCCAAGTCAATTGTTAAACCAGACTACCTGAGGTCATAGTCAGGACATTACTCTTCTACACCAGAGGAGCTGTTCTTGTGTTGGCTTAGGTTCATCCAGACCTAAAAGATCCTTGTATTTCTAGGAATCAGACATAGCTCTGGACTTTAGTTTAACTTTTCCCTCATGAGACTGACAGCTTATCCAAAGTAGGCTTCTTTACAATGGAAAAATGATTAACATTTTTATTCTCCAAGCTGTAACAGATAGTGGAAGACATCTTGATTATGCAAAGTTTTCCTTCTCTTCCAAGAAAGGATTCAGAGTGTGTAGGCTCCCCACTCATTTGTGTAAGCTGAGGTCCTGACAAGTGGAGAACTGGACAGAGTAATGCATACGCTTCAATCTGTGCCATATAGCAAACTGCTCTGAAGCGTCTTTAAATCATGCGCAGTTGAAAACTTACTAAATTAAAGGAGTTGTTGGGGGCTTGCAAATATTGTAATAAGGTGGGAGAAATGCAGGTTATACACCTGAACAGCCAAAATAGAATGTGATGCTATCATTTTGGTCACATGGGCCTTTTAGAAGAGTGGCTTTGACCTGCCTATCAATGAAGTACCTATCAAGTACATTAGGCATATCAAGTGCCAAGTCCTTTTAGCTGGACAGAGCCAGAGTTCCTAAATGGAGACAATGATTACTCATTTTATTAAATGTGACATCAGAGGCTTGGAAGGGCATGCTAGAAGCTGCTGCCATATACCTCCAGATGGAGTGGGCAGAGGCTGGCAAGTAAAAAAAATATCAGGCAGCCTGGGGCTACAAAGACATGTGACTGGTAGTGGACTACTTGAGCATATCCAGCACCATGGAAGATGGATGCCTTCAGCTCCTTAGTATTGTCCCTCTTGAAGATCCTTTCTCCATCTAGTTCCTTGTGGTGATGCTAATTTTGGTCACCTTTTTTGACTGGTAAAGATTTTTCGGTACTTGCGTATTATCGCAACCAGTTTTGCAAACATCTCACAGCTGTACATGCACTGCTGACAAACCTCAAGGAACAGGTCACAGATAACATAAGTACCCAGATTTGTAGTAATAAAGACAGTGAAACTGAACTGATATCTTTTGTGTGAAACAGCTTTACTGAAGACTTCATATGTACAAATAAGTAGAATAGGTTCACATTGAAAAATGGTAATCTTCTAAGCCCTTATTCCTAGTTTCAGATGAGTACCACACGATTTATTCAAGAAGTGCTTAAATCCTAATTTTGAGGACCACAGCCTCAAGAATAACACTTGTGCATTTTGAGGAGTTGCTCTGTAAATGGTGTTTTGGATGCAATGTTTTGTGATCCCCACAGGACGTGGCCATAATAATCAACCTCATAACAAAAAATCTGGAAAAAAACAAAAAAAAAAACAAAAATAGGGAGCAGTTTTACACATTGCTCTCATCAACTTGGAAAGCTGCTACAATGAAAGGTTTACTGTTACCGTGCATTTTTCTGAAGAAAATGAAGTGCAAAACTGAAAATACCTGTCATTATGTGGTGACTTCATTCCTCATTGATTTTTCCCAAAAATCCTAAAAAAACACATTTTATGAGGAACACACCAAAAATATGAGGCAAAAATGTGCCCATTCTGCAGTAATGTGGACAATTGAGAGGTATCAAAGTGGAACTGTCTACTTCCCACAAGGGCGCGCTTCTGTACCCACAAACACGATTTAAGAGCCATTAAGTTACACTACAGAAGCAGTGCAACTCCAGGGTCATTTCAAAGTGGTTATAAGGCTCATAGTGGAAGTACACAAAAAGACTGTAAGCAGGCCAGCTGCAAGGCAGTAAAGCCATCAAGTAAGGGTCACAGGTGCGAGGGATACTCACACATACCGAAACAGACATAAGATTCATTCTGGTTGCGATAATACGCAAGTTCCGATTTTTCCACTTAAGTGGATGGTGCCTAGCTTCTGCTGTACTAGCTGGGCATAAAGACATACTTCTAAGGGTATTCAGGGTGGGATACCCCTAATGTACATCTCTGAGCAGAATCAGACAATCACAGTTGCAGTGACTTTTCAGACCTGCATGAGGCATGCCTCAGGAATTTTTTTCCCCTGCAAATAATTAACCACTAAAGGAACAAAACAATTAGAAACAGCAGAATATTCCCCAAAGGGGCACTTAAATTTCATAGAATTCTGGAAGCTGGCCCTTTGTACTGAGAATGAATAGGTAACCATGAACTTTCTTACAGGTACAATATACACCTCTAGCAAAAAACACTTTTATAATGGCAGAGGTAGACTCACCTCTTATCTAGAATGCAGTCTGGTATCTTTTCCTTGAGAAAAAAAACTCGTACTTTACAATGTGCAGTGCTTACAACCACGCACGTAATGTAGGGTACCCTTCATTTATCCTTTTAGTCATAGTACTTGAGTCATTTTTTCCCATTTTGGTAATTAGATTACCAATGGCACCAGGATTGTAACTAAAGCTCAGTCTATATCAGGTCACTTACCGTCTTAAAAGAACAAGTAAAAAGCATCAACTAAGCCGATCATTACCACATAATGTTGAAATGTTCCCTATATGGGAACAGGACCATAGGGAAAAGAACAAAGAGCAAATAAGACTACAAAGAAGAATTAGAGGAAATACCCATCTACCAGGACAGCATGCAAAATGATAATATACATTTCCTACAACATATTTTAGTGCTGCAAATGAAAAAAGTCCATGTTGATATAGTAGGCCTAATGAAAATTTAAAGAAAAAAATAGATGGTTCTCTCCATTTCCCACATTAATGGCTCAGATAAGTAATTTAATTCTCCATTTGCAGGTAATGTCTCACAACTATCACCCTCCCCTCAGGCAAACACACACACACACTACTACAGAGGAGCCCACTACAATGAATTATATTTTATTTCACCTGGTAGAACCGTACATTTCTGCTTCAATAAAATGACTACGGTCTCTCTATCTCAGGACTTGATGTTTGATCTCATTCTTAAAAGAGCTGGCACAGAAACAAGTTGCAAAACAGGATTACTTCAGGCATTATTGGTTCACAACTGATTCTAAGATGGTCTTTGCTCATCTCAAACCTGCCTGCAGCATCATGAAGCTATCCAGGTAGCCACTTAACAGGTGGTCAGCTGCAACTCCAATAATGGAACTTAAACCATGGAATATTTAATAAACTGACCATTTGTCAAAGTATGCAAATTTATGTCAGAGAAGATGGTAAAAAAAGGGGGAGTTTAGTCCATTTTCCATTCACTGTACTTCATTGGGTTATGGTAAATCAGAACAAGATCTGACATACGTTAAAGTTCATATCCATAAACCAATGCATGCGATATGATGTGCTCATCTGTTGAAAACTGTCAACACTTTAAACAAGGCATTCTCAATCAGCATATAACATCTTTTATTTATACCAGTCTCTGACACTAAAGAATCAGCTGTACAATATAGCAATTAAGAAAGTGACAGTGCAGAAGTTTGTGCAAGTAAATAAAAAATAAAAACAAAACAAAAAAAACAAAACACTTTAATGCAGATAGCTTCTCCTCTGATTGTCACCTTACTCTAGAGGAACTATAGCCAAACAATGCCTTGAACTACTCAAGAAACATATCTAAAAGAGGCAAAACATGATAACAGTTTAAAAAAATGGGAGAGTATCAAGTATGCAGTCAGTTATGGCAACAGAGATGGAACACACCACGTCCATTTGGTTGATCCCACACAATCTGTTAATGTCTCCAAGATGGTTGTTCCACTGATGACCATAAACAGCCAAGTGCCACCTAGATGTTCTATACAGTATATAGGAAAACCTCACAAGACTAAAAAGTATATTTGTGAGGAGGGTGTTAAAATATCCAATGCATTTTCTCCAATATTCCTGATTACAAAAACTGTTAAAAAGGAGAAGGGAACTAGAGAAGATATTAGGAAGTATTTACTTAGCAGAGTGGGAATAGTCCTCACGTCCTGCTTTCACAAGGTACTTCAAAATGAATTTAAATCAATTAGAATTTGCTTTGGAGCATATTCTTCAACTCTGACTGTGTCGTATTTTTGCCCTGTCTGTCAGGCTTTTCATTTCATGGTAAATCATTAAGCATTACAGTCAGCCAATAATGTCAGAAAAAAAAATCTGATTGATGCAAAACCTTTTGTTGCATTAATTTTTTAAGTGAATTAGAGTAATATTTAAAAATTGTCCCAGATTTTTGGTCTTTGCCCCCCCCCCCTTTATTTTTGACTGTGTCATAATTCTTGAAATCGAGAGGTATGCTTTGGAGACAGAGAGCATCGTATATATGTGTGTGCAATAATATTCATACTAGGAAATATAACAGTAGAAGGGCTCAGTGTTTCCTGCCTACTGATCATGTTGCTGTGGCAACAGATTGTAGCGAAAGCATGCCATTAACATGCAACGTCAAGCGCACAGACCGATCATATGGGTGTCGAAGCTATGTGGTTACTAAAGCTGTTTTTTTGTGGCAACCTAAAATTTGTATCATTGAAAGGACACTGTTTTACTGTGGAGAAGAATGTCTTAATGGTGTGTCCTGTTTAAAGCGCTGTACACCACTTGTACACATTAGATCAAGAGTAATCTGAACTATGCAAAGGACATTCACCGTAAAATAAATCCTACCTGTGCAGTGAAGCCAATGCCTAATTATGAAAAAAACACAAACTGCTAATTAAATATTTACATGAAATAAAATGCTAACTTTTTATATTATTTTGAAAAAAATAATTACAGGAAATTAAAAAAAAAGTCATTGCATGATAGCAAATCCAATTTTTTCCTATCCAAAATTAAATGGCAGGGTCTTCAGCTGCTTAGAGACATACCCTGCTCTAGATAACAGCTAGATTAAAACACAGGCCTTACTGTCAAGGTCTACTGGTGCCCAAATACGTTTTCTACATCTCCAGTGGAGCAGCATGCATCAGCAAACTGCCCAGTCAAGTCTGTATTTCAAGCAAAGGCAGAGCCAGTGGCTGTGCCCCAGTCTAACTATTAAATTATCACTCCAAAGGCTGAAATTTAGCAAACAGTCACAGTAAATGGGCAAAGGATTATGGATGGCTAAAATAGAGAATCCTCCCCTGGACTTCACCACTCTGTACTAATTAAATCAATGAAACGTCCGGAACGTGCATGTCTACAACTATTTGGGTTTAGCCTTATTGGTCTGAACATACACATAAAGAAAGTAAACTTGTCATTGACATGCAGAAGCCACGCAACTGAAACCTTATGTCCTTAAGGGGTCATTCGAATATAACACATGGGCCTCCACTACAAGAGATGGCTTAGCTGGGACTTTCATGCACTTTTTACTTAATGCTTTGTCTGACCTTTTTTGGCAGTTACACACACTCATTTTGAGGTTAGTCATTAGTAAGAAACAAATTATTGCCTTGGAAACCATCAATGTATCTCATTTGAGGGGAGGTTTCTACTTCATAATACTTGTCCTGTTTTCTGCTAATGTTTTTTGATCAAAGCCACAGTCTCGTATGGTTTCTCACCCAGCTTACCTTATTGAAAGACAGTGCTTCTACCTTGGTGTCCCAAGATGCAGCAGCTTAAATATAGCAAAAGTACATTTGTGTACACTAACCATAAATGTAGATGTTAGAGTGTATTCACTGTTGCAGTCATTACATTTGGATTATCTGCTTGCAGTAGCCCTCAGTCGGCCTGATTAACAAAGTCTTGGGTCCTGCATCGGTTGCTGTCTCATCTTCCATGACGTCAGGCAGTCAGGGGTATAAAGCATGCAGCCAATGCCATTTTATCAGTTTTTCTTGCACCAGATGTCAGGTGCCCCCATAATGGGAAGCAATTATATACAAGGTTACACCTCCAACAAAAAGCAAATACACCAGAAAGCTTTAAGGATAGTAAACAAGAATAGAGATGAAGACAATAGAAGTCAGGGGGCTGGAGGGAGGGTAACCAGGACTGCAACAGTGAATACACTAGCATCTACATTTATGGTAAGTGTACACAACTATACTATGTTCTTCATGTTTTACCATTGCAGTCATCACATTTGGGTAGATTCCTAAAGCTAAGGATGGGAGGAGACAATTAGATAGCATTAGGACCAGCTATAAGGCCCTGCAGGACTGCAGTGGCAAAGCCAGCTCTGGATTTAGAAAGAATTGGCGAGAGATAATGCTTGGTGAGGGTATGTACAGAACTCCAGGTAGTAGCTTCTAGGATGTCTCTGGTAGTGACACCTCTGAGAAAGGCTATAGAGGTAGATGCAGCCCTGGTTAAATGTGGTCTTATCCCCTGTGGGGTAGGTTTTCCATGGTGCTTATAGCAGAAATGAATGCAATGGCCAATCCACTTAGAAATGGTTTGCTTTGAAATAGCTTTCCCCTCTGCCCCTGCAGCAAAAGCAACCAGCGACCGTTTAGATTTCCTGAGAGGTTTAGTCCTGTCAAAACTGTATCCAAAAACACCAAAGATAGCAGTCACTCAAACACTCGGACCAAAAATGGGAAAAGAACCTTCATGCACAATAGTGCCGTCCACTTTATTAAAATACGAACAACCAGTACATGATCACAATAGTTAAATATGAACAACCAGTACACGATCACAATAGTTAACCTAGGTTTCGTCTTATGCACTAAGACTTCTTCAGAACTCAGTTTAGTCCTGTCCAGGTAAAATCTAAGTTGTCTGTGCACGTCCAAAGGGTGCAGTATTCATTCCCCTTTGTTCTGTGGACTAAAAATGAAAGTTGGCAAATGAATTAACTGATTAAGGGCTACACTGAATACCACCCTGGGCATGAAGGAGGGATTGGTCCTGAGGGACACCCTGTCCTCAAGAAAGATGATGAAAGGCTCCACAGCCATGAGGGCCTGTAATTCAGACACCCTTCTTGCTGAAGTGATGGCTAGAAGGAAAGCTGTTTTCCAAGAAAGGAATTTCAACTCTGCACTTGCAGCTGGGTGGAAGGGAGGTAGAGTGTGCTTGTTGTCCATCCTTTCCAATACAAAGTTAAGGTCCCAGGCTGAGCAGGGGCTCTCCTGGGTGGTCTTAAGTTTTTGGCCCCTCTGAGGAATTGCTTCAGCAGTGGATGAGAGAAAAGAGGTGGTTCTGTATTGTAATGAGCTGAAATGGTTGAGGCATGAATTTTGATGGAGGAAAAGGAAAGGCCCTTTTGAAGCATCTCAGTTAAATATTGAAGAATCTGAGGTAAAGTGGGCGCTGCTGAGCCCATCCCATGAGTTTGGCTCCAGGACCAGAATCTTTTCCATTTTTCAGCATAAAATTTTCTAATAATAGGCTTCCTTGCCACAAGAATGACATCCATCACTTGCTTACTGAGGGATGGGAATGGTGAGATCAGGTAATTAGCCAGGCTGCCAAGTTCAGGGTTTGAAGCTGTGGGTGCAGAATCTGGCTCTCCTACTGAGACAGCAGAGCAGGGGTCTGAGGCAGGTGCCATTGTGCCAGCAGTGACACACTGCGCAAGAGGAGGCACCATTATTGGTGTGGCCAGTCTGGTGCAATCAGTATTATCCTTGGTTTGTCCTGTTTGATCTTTAGTAGTACCTTGGAGAGGAGGGGCAGAGGGGGAAAGGCATAAACCAATAGTTTTTCCAGGTGAAGGACAGAGCATCCACATTCCAAGCTTGTTTGTGGGGAGTCCTTGTGCATAATTCGTCCAATTGATAGTTCTGGGGGGAGGCAAACAGGTCTATCTCTGGGCTCCCCCATTTGTTTCTCAACATGTTGAATATCTTTGGTTCCAGTTTCCACTCGTGTGGGTCCATGAGATTTCTGCTTAGGTTGTCTGCCAGTGTATTTAGCTTTCCTGGTAGGAATTGAGCCTGTAGGTGCACTTGGTAGCTCAAGGCTGTGTTCCACAGAGCCATAGCTAAACTGCAGAGAGGGTATGAGTGGGTTCCCCCCTGCTTGTTTATGTACCACATAACAGTGGTGTTGTCCATCTTTACCAATAGTTGTCCTGGAAGAAAGTGGTCCTTGACGGCTGTCAGAGCATACAGTTAACATTTATTTTTTATTGATATGCAGGTGCATTTGACTTGGGTTCCATTTGTCCTGAATGCACTGCCCTGCCAAGTGAGCCCCCCATGCATAGTGTGATGCATCTGTTGTTAGGGTTTGGGTGGCAGGGGGTAGGGTAAATGAGTCCCTTGTTGTGGTGGCAGGCCTCTGCCCACCCAAGGAACTCTATCTGTAGACAAGGTATGATAGGAATAATTGATTCTGGATCCTGTGAATATTGACACCATAGGCTTTGTAGATACCATTGTAGTTTCCTCATATGCAGTCTTGCATATGGAATTCGAAGAATGCAGGAGGCCATGAACCCCAAGGCTTGCATTATTTGTGTTGCAGACAGCAGTGTCTTTGTGGCCATAAGTTTGAAGTAAGCTGTCAAATGAACTTGTTTCTCTGGCATGAGGGAAGCCATCTGGGAAGTTGTGTTCAAGCTTGCTCCCAGGAATACAATTTGTTGGCAGGGTACCAGATGTGATTTCTTTTCATTTACGGTGAACCGCAGAGAAGTTAGCACTTTTTGTACAAATGCCAGATGATTCAATAGTATGCCCTGGCTTTCTGCCTGAATTAAACAATCATCCACGTATGGGTATATTTGAATATTTCTTTGCCTGCAAAATGCAATGACTGGAGCTAGGCACTTTTTGAATATCCTGGGCGCAGTAGATAAGCCAAAGTGCAGTGCAGAGAACTGATAGTGTATGAAGCCTGCTTTGAAGCTTAGGTATCTTCTGCAAGATTCCCTGACTGGGATGTGCAGGTAGGCTTCCTTTAAATCCAGTGTAGAAGTGGAATCTGTATCCCTGGGAAACTATATTTAAAACCCATTTGTCCTGGCTAATGAGTTCCCAGTTTTTTGCCTGCAGAGCAATCTTTCCCCCTAACGGAGCAGTCAGTTGAGAAGAGCTTGGAAGTCTTAAAGTTAAATCATTGAGACAGTGTACCATAAAGGGGGGGGGGGTCTTACTACTCCCTGATTTGGAAGTGGGAGACCCCCACTGCTTAGTCCTGTGCATACCTTGGGACTGAAGCCTGAGTGTTCTGCTGGGTCTGGGTTTGGACTGAGAAGGCCTGGAAGAGGCAGGAAAGGACCAATTCTTAGAGGGCCAATGCCTATTAAATCTTGGAGGCTGCACTTGCAGGAAATCTAACAGTTTGCATAGATTTAGCCTTTCCCTCCATCTTTTTAAGTACTACTTTTGCTTTGTTGCCAAACAGGCGGTCCTGGTTTAAGGGAGCACCCAACAATTTAGCTTTAACATGATCTGGCAAAGATTGCTCCTTATTCCAAGCATGCTTTCTAAGTACAGACCCAGTAACAACAGCCCTGCAAGATGCCTCTAGTGAATCAAACCCACATTGCAAAGTATGTTTTCCAACTTGTTCAGCAGAATGCATTAAATCCTGCAAATCCTTATTTTCATCACAGTCAGGAATCAACATAATTTTCTGTATAAACAATCCAATAATGTGCTGCTGATACTTTAACATATGAAACTGGCAATTTAAGGCCCTAATGGCCAAGGTTGCAGAAGTGTATACCTTCTTACCTCATCTAACCAGTACCCTTGAATCTCTATCGGGGGGGGGGGTAGGATTTTTGGCAGTTGTAGCCTTTATGCCCTTGGGTCCCTGTGAAATGGTCTCAGAATCCACCATAGGATTTTTAAAAAGGAACTTGTGAGAGTCAGGAATCCTGTAATATCTATCTGGTTTTCTGGGAGCAGGAGGATTAGGAGTCAGGGGCCAAGCTAGACTCCGTAAAGGCATCATCAACAATGTCCAGTACAGGGGGGATAGCTAAAGGCCTGTGTTGGGGCAGGAGTAAGAAATCCCCAAGCCTCTTTTTAGAATCAGAGTAATCCTGGCTTTCCCAGAGGAAATGCTTCCTAAGAGTATGCAAGGTTTCACCAAAAGGGAAATCCTCTGGAGGGGAAGCAGAGGGAATTGAGTCCTCTGCATCAGAATAATCATAGGTAGATCAGGGTAAATCCTGGTCATCAGAAGAAACAGAAAATTCAGAATCCTGATCAGAAGAATCATAGCCAAATTCAGTCCTAGGTCTCTTAGAGGGGGAAGGTTGGCTTCCCTTGATTAAAGTAATAAGGTCTTCAGCCATTTTTATCATTTGTTTTTTAGGCATAGAGGCCTGACCATGAAGTCTGGGCATTGGTTTTCTAGGCATGGATCGAGTTTTAGGCCTTGAAGAAGAAGATGGCATTGGTTTAATATGCAAGTCAGTAGGCCTGAATACACCCTCAGAAGACAGTGCTTGCACAGCGGCTCCGGACCCATCCAAAGTAGAGACATCCGCAGGTTCCACAGTTGAAGCATCTCACGGCATACCACATTCTGAATGGGTCTCAGTAGAGTTCTGCAAATCTGAAATAGCAGGTATCAGGGGCTGCGAAAGCGACTCACTGAGTACCGGTGAACCGGCAACTAGCTTAGGAGAAGCGTCATTGGCAGCTTTGGACCTAGGTGGCCTGTCTCTGTCTTTATCTTTGCATTTTTTCAGAATATCGGTAGTTGGGTGGCTTACCCAAAGTCATATCTGGATAATTGAACCATGTACCGAAATATTTAGAAGTGTAACTATACAGACGACGAATAGTTCGTTGTTTAAATAAGGCACAAAACCGACAGCGAGGTACATTGTGATCAGGGCCTAGGCAAGGAATACAGTACGAATGAAAATCTTTATGAGGTATTGGCTTTCCACAAGAAATACAATTATTGACTTTTACTGACATCGGAAAGAGCAAGAAAAAGTTTCCCCAACGGGTTATTTAGCTTTAGTTTAAGACTTTGGTTCTGAAACTTGAAAACGAAAATTTCAGGAGTCGGCCGACTGGCACTTGCGAACTGCTTCTGTTTCAGGCACTGCATAGCAAGAAAGACTGGGAAAATGGTGTTGGCTGCATGCTTTATACCTCTGACTGCCTAATGTCATGGAAGATGAGACAGCAACCGATGCAGGACCCAAGACTTTGTTAATCAGGCCGACTGATGGCTACTGCAAGCAGAAAACCCAAATGTGATGACTGCAACAGCGAAACACGAAGAACATCAGGTGTACAGAGTTTATTAATATGTGAATATCATTTTTCTCTGCTTTCCTTCCTTTTGCAAAAAGGATCACTTGGATTAATGGTGGTATGTACCTACTGGGAATACAGTCCTGTAATGGTGCATGAGAACAGCTGCAGTGTTTCAAACTGGCACTCCCAATCTGCAGCTAAATGGAAAGAGCCTATAATTTGACAGATCAAAGCACACACTGAAGGTTTATTTGTCCCAACTCTCTCTAGTCAACCTCAGGCATGATGGGTGCATAACACTTTAGCAAGCTTTATCACTATGACAAAGTTGCTCAAATGTCATTACGAGAGTCAAAACCCATCAGTGGTAAACCTGAGAATTTTAATGATTTGCTCACGAGCAAGCTGAAACACAATGGCAGGATGTGTAGTGCTTCTTTATACCTTTGCCGAGTGTATTAGGGAATGGTAAAAGAGTAGTGAGCATGCAGTTTAGTAGCAGTGCTAACCATCGCACTTCTATTTAGACAGAGGCAGCTATACTATCCCAGAAACACCTGCCCAGAGCACTTCTGTCTGAACTGTTACAATCAGCACTTTTATTAACAACAGACCTGAACTCAGAACACAGAATGGAAATGTAAAATCAACTGTTCCATAGTAACAGAGTGATACTATGGGCATTACTTTGAGATGGTGATGTAACTCACAATTGTGAAATGAGAACACACCCAGTGCATTACATTCCAAAGTAGTTTTCACCTTAGTGATTTTCATTTTGGAGAGCCAGTTTGTGAATATACAGCAGTACATCAATATTCTAAAACTACCATAATGAACTTCAGCAGCCTAGACATTTGACCAATGTTATAACAACACACTGCACAAAGTCTGACTACAGAGAGGCATCAGAAACGACGACATGATTTACAATCATAATTCAGCTTATTGCATTGCTTTGCGTACAAAACAAAAAGCAGTACATTTGGAATAATACAATTTGTACACTCAATGTACAAAAATATCAAGTGCAAAGACAGGCACATAAGGAACCTTTTGACAGAACACATTGTTGTCATGATATTGCTTGCCAGACCCTTCTGATGCAATGCAAAATTAGTAACCAAGACAAGAAAGAAGAAAGCCTACAACACAGCCTCAGTAGTTCTACTCTTAGACCGGTGTACTGTGATTACATTGTATGCTAAAAAAAATTTCTGGCTAAACAATTCACCATCTTGACAGCCAGATACAAAAGGCAGGCATACCCTAAGGCATGCAGCTCTCAACATTGTAGGCTCTATACCGACCAGGTCCCACAGAAGCAATATACAATTACAGTATTTATTTTTAGGTGACTTTCATTTGAAGTTTCCATCTTCTAAAGTATTATTCATTTAATGTTTATGCAGTTGACCCCTTCATGTACTTCATTTAGGGCTTCGTATTGGAGCTCTACCCCACCGGCACTTCTGTGCAGAAATGGGCATGGCTTAAGTGATTGACATGGCATCGGTGTGTGATGTGGCATGTTAATCACGAATGATTGACAAGCCATGCAGTGATGCCAGTGTCATCATGAATATTCATTGTGTGGTCGTACTGTGCCCATTGTCATCAATATTCATTGTGGCAGAGTTTTTCTTTCTGTTTAGTCCATTTTTTAAAAAAATCTCCAGCCATACAGAGGTAATACAAATATGGGAAAATTACAAATAAAAATGAAAGAAAATTTATTTTACCATCACTTTCTGTAGTACAATATAGTAATCCGTTTTGTAGATGGGCAAGCCCCCCTGCACCCTCCACACCCTCACTACTTAAATATACCAACTCCGAGATTGCACTATTTTGAAGAAAATGGTAAACTAATACACCAGCCGCAACATGGCTTTGCTTTACAACACTATTGGGCGCAAGTTACTATTTGGAATACATCGCATAACTTTTACAATATGACAACTTTAAACTTTACTATATTGAATTTTAAGTTTTACCATTTCGAATATATTGCATTATATATTCATGCAGTGTTATACATTTTGCATTCAGATCAGTTACAGCAGGACGCGCATTTAACTATTGTGAATGAAGACGGATAATTCAATGTTTTGAATATTCATATGGCTGATGCAGATCGTCTTATGTTTATTCACACCTACAGAAACAAACATGATGCACAGGCTGTTGGGCGTCTTTTGGGTGGTACTTGCTACTGCATATCAAGTGGGGTAGTGTTCCAATACTAAGCCTCATTTAGACACTGTAACTTAATGTGATAGAAATTCATGTTACATAAGCCCCAGTGCAGTCGGGCACTAATGTGCTGTTCACCCCCACCATACAGTTAATTTGGTTCAGTATCAGCTGGCCTGTGTCCATTTTGGCCATGTCCCTGGATGTAACAGGAAGCTCTTCTAATGCTCCTTCCCATGAGCTGGAGCAGTAAATAAAACAAAACACCTCCATGCATTATTTACATGATATCTCTACATAGCTGTACAGATATATTTAGAACTATATTCCCTTTTTACAAAATCATTCACATGACATTACAAATGCTGATGTCACAGTATAATCGCACTTCATGGGCTGCCTGCATCATTCATACCTAATCAGGCAGGATGTACAGTTATTTCTTTGACTAGCCCTCTCCAAATTAAGCACAGGCTGTTCTTTGCTTACCGATAATGTAAGCAGACACACCTGTGGAACAATCTAGAGCCATGCATGCAAGAATGGCAGTGTTTCATTAATAATATAATATAATCATGAATATGACATGTCACATCAATTTCCCTCTCAGAACAGACGAGTAAAAAGCCTTTTTTTTTTTTCAACAGAAATATACATATCCTGACTGGTCGAAATCCCTAGTAACTGTACATTATCGATGGACATTCTTTCAAGTAAAGAAATCCTTCCCCCTCTCCACTGTAGAGCGTGTGCCTCATTTACATGGAAAAATACAATATCACTGCTAAAGTGCTACACTGCAAAGCTGAACAACTTTGTTTGAATCCTTCCACCTGAGTCTGTAAATTACGCAAAGTCATGTGACAGTGCTCTTCTCAGACACACTCAGTCTGTAGACTCTGTGATCCAACCAGGTTAAAGATAAATTAAAAAACAACAAATAAATTGATGGAATAGTGATAAAAAATGAAGAATGATGTGGGACAAGTGCTTTGTGATCAGAGTTATTCGAGAATAAACTTGTGCTATACCACAGCATATAAAGTTTACACATTTCTCAAGCTTGCTGCGAATATGTTGTCCCGCTTCTAAATCTGTTTGACATGAGCACGACTTTTCTGCATGAAGCAAGGTGCATCATGACTGACACCTAGTGCAGCTTATGGGTCATTTAATATGGCAGTCATCATTTTCTTTCTATGTACTGTCTGGACAGATGGCATTAGTAAACAAAAGCTCTTCATTTGCTTGACCCTACATAAGGAACTCTGACCTTACTCTACATTCAGAAACATACAAATGCCACAGCAAGGAGTTCCGTTTGAAAAAAACAGTCCTTCAGACTGTTCTGAATTCTAAGACCACGGTGTCTTTGTGAAACATGGTGATAAGAGGAACAGCAGGTAGTATTAACACCAGTTCACAGGCTGCCAATTCTGTGACTCACCATTGTCAGCAACATGCCATGTTATAAAATTAGACTGTCAGTACGTTAGGAGTGTAGCCCAAGGGAAAGGATCAGAATTACTGGCTGAGAACACTACTATCGAAACAGAAAAGGTTGTAGCTGGATGGAAGAGCAGCAAGTCACAACATTAAGATCTGTATCGTAGTCTCAGTGCACTAAAGACACTTGTTTAACCACTCTACTAATTGGTTCTAGAATACCGTTTCTGTATTCTCCACTCTGGACTGCCACAATCCCCAGTATCCTTAAGCATATGCCTTTAACAAAATGGGAACACAATCCCTGATAAAGTAGAGACTCTACTCATCACAGATTAACAAAAACCCTGACCCATTCTATTGCCAAATGTTAACTACATTCCCATCACTTGGTACAATGTATGTACTGAATGACCTGAGATGCTAACCTTCTGAATGAGACTGACTGTTGAAAAACAAGGCAATGCATATTTCACTCCTCTCTGTGCCATGGAAAGATAAAGGCCAGATTATGCTCCAGGCAGCCCATGCATGACTTACAAGACTAGAAGGGTCTTGAGAAAAGTGTTTTTGGGGAATGGAAATGACCAATGCTGGGTCACCTATTATGAGGAGAGGAAGGCAGTCCAATTCAGTGTAGTGCTGATGCTATCAGGTGAGCAGGTATAATACACAGCATTATAAACTGTGGTGTAAACCACATTTACATAAGCTGAAAGACTGGTCATGTGTATGCACTGGGAGAGGATATAGGTTGTGAGGTGGGGTAACACATAAATTAGCGAAATCTTCCCACCTCAGTCAAGGGATGCGTGGGCTGTTGAGGCTTGTTATTCCCCATGTGGAACTAATGTGTCTTTAGAGATTTGGTTGATGGTGGCCTGAAGCAATGCCTGAGGAGGAGCAGCTGCAATGAAATGGGTCAAATAAATAAAAAGGTCAGTGCAAAATCTCTTTTATAAGGGGTTAAATGCAAAAAGCAGGCCTTTCCCATTAGAAAGGAACAAACTCTCTGAAGCACTATACACAAAGGAATAACGCTTTTAAATTTATTTTACAATAGCCTTGATCATACAGTTGCTAAGTAATTAACGTTCTTTAAATTATAAATGTGCATGTCATTCTTTTTACCCCTCCTATAATTATAGTTTGTATCACCCCATGCAATTGCAGGCTACGTTTGTGAATCAAGTCATAGTCAAAACCACATACCAGAGCTCTGACCAATTCTTAAAAGTTGTCAGATTCCTTGGAGTACTTGCACACTGTACACCTGGTAGATTCCTGGTATGGAGAAGGTATACAAACGATGTGCCCCTGTATCTTCCATGATTCACATGTGTGAGAAGTGCAGAGAATATGGTGTACAGGAGAGATTTGCAGGCCTATGACTGTGAATGTCTAGTACTTACTCCTGCAGTCATACACCTGATGCCTCAATACTGATAATATATGTTCAGCATTATATAGCTGAGCAATGGCATCATCCTTAAATGAAAGGAAGTAGCACACAGCAGCATGTTTGTGAACGAGATGCAGTGACACATCTCTTGGTTCTGTCCAGTACACAGAAGCGCATTGTTAAAACCCATGTCTTTCCCACAAGCCAGCACCAGTCACCTCCCAATGAGTGTGAAACCCAAAGTAGGTCACTGTTTGCATAGTTTGCAGATGAACACTGCCTTGCAGGCATGGCAATGCAGAATGAAAGTTTTATGGGATCCCCTACTGCCAAGTCTGTTGAGCGATGTTCCTGCACTCTTTAACTTTTGTGCTCTCATTAGCAGATCACTTATCTTTAGACTCTGATTTCACACATACTTATCTGTCAACAGTACAAGGTACACCACTCATGAGCTGTGCTACCAATATTATGTTTAAATGCCTAACACAATGCAAACACTATGCAGAAACTCTTGGATCAACTGCTAGTCTAAGCACTGTATAGTTAACCAAAATGCACTCGTATAAGACAGAAGAATGCAAAAAATGTATAGGAGAGCCACCATTTATGTACACGTCTGTGGGTTTACAAGTTAATGTTTCCAGGCTTGTTTTTCAATGCAGTAGAAAGGCAGCTTTCCAATTGTACTTTACAAAGTGTCATATAGTGTTATAGATGCTTATACATTAAAAGTGGTAATTACCTCCAACCTTTTCCTGCTAAACAGGAGCCATTATAGTCCATATGGATCTAACAAATACATGCCATGGTCAGCAAATGACAAAGAGCTGGCAAAAGAGAACAACAAGATAGGGTTCCAGCCATTCTGGTCTAGAACTACAGCTCTGGATGGCCAAATTCAGAATCTGGAATGATAGGTACACTTTCTGTTAAAAGCAGAATACTGTCTTACTCCAAATTCCCAGACTGAGGAGATTTCATTTCTCCACTACAAAGAGATTCAAGAATCCAGAAGATGCACTAGT
Organism: Protopterus annectens; assembly: GCF_019279795.1. Taxonomy (NCBI): domain Eukaryota; kingdom Metazoa; phylum Chordata; order Ceratodontiformes; family Protopteridae; genus Protopterus; species Protopterus annectens. The sequence continues at coordinate 298,574,492 of NC_056739.1, forward strand.
TTGTTTTAGTAAAGTAGTAAAGTGGGATCCTTACTCAGATAAGTGGGACAGACTGAGTGATTGGTAGAGGAGAACATAACAGACCTGCTATGCAGGGCAGCAGTTTTCCCTTCAGGTGAAAAACTATCCACATATGTTCAGTACAAACTGTGACAAAATATCATTCCTGTGCTTCCTCTTAGGCAGTCATGCCATTAGGTCTGTACTATTAAGCATAGAGCACAAGATGGCTTTAAAAGATTGCATACCAATTTGGGAATTAAGCCCATTGTCAAGAGGTGAAGTGCTGTGGTCTTGCTTTCCTTTTATGCATATTTTTTTTTTTTTGCACTGGTGATTCTTCTTCTTTCAGCTTTTCCCGGTTAGGGGTCACCACAGCGGATCATCTGTCCGCTCATGATTGGCAGTGGAGTTTTACAGTGTCGAGTTGCCAGCCACGCACCCAACCTTCCACAGAAGGCACACACACACATGCACACACTCATACCTAGGGCCAATTTAGTGTCCAATCCACCTGCAGCATGTCTTTGGGATGTGGGAGAAAACCGGAGCACCCGGAGGAAACCCACGCGACCACAGGGAGGACATGCAGACTCCGCACAGAAGGCACCCCAGCCAAGAATCAAACCAGAGAACCTCTTGCTGTGAGGTGACAACGCTAACCGCTGCACCACCGTGGCCGCAGTACAAATTTCTAATTTTATGCATACTGGATTGTAGTTGTTCTCCAATCCTATATAAAGTGACTCCTTGTTCTTAGAGATGTGAGACTGATGCCTGCTAACTAATGGACCTTGCTGACAGCAAGCACTTAGACAGTTTATTCCATTTTCTCCCCTAAATATTGCTTAAAAAAAAGTTACATTTTTCAGTATTGTTAAAATGTCTGAGTTCATTTGACTAAAACTGTTCATAATTTGATGAGACAAAAGCCCTACAAAAACAAAACAGCCACTTGTTGAGTGTTTAAGGACAGTAATTATACTCTTGATATTTGAATTAATATTAATAGGGACAGTATATACTAACTTTAAGACTACAATGTCGTAAGTCCACTGTAAAGGACAATAATCTCAAATTCAGTATAAGTGACAGGGGTGTGACACCCATGGGGGCAAAGCTCTTCCTGCCAAAACATTATAAATGTTTAATGGTTACTTTTAAAGGTTGTTGCTTTTCTAGCTGATTTATTGCTTATTTTTAAAAATCTAGCACGTGTGCATTACTGGGTCTCTTTTCAATAGGAATATCGCAAAAACAGTTCCTCATGTCAGGTGAGGTAGGAAACCATAAATCTTGCTTTACAAATTTTAGGAAAAAAATTCTTGACAATTCTTAAAAGTTGAAAATAAAACACTTAGTTAGGTCTGTTGCTTTTATACAAGAGAAGTACTGGTGAAAAAAAAAGGGTTGCAATCTATAAAAAAAAAACAGTAATTGTAGAAGAAATAAAAACATATATTTTTAATTCAAACACTATAACCAGAACTCACATTCCCTATCCTTTTTGTATAAAGGAACAATGGTCTCATTTGTTCTGTAAGTGTAGGTGGTGGGGAGAGATGGGATCCAGGTTAGCTGTCTTGACTTTAAAACCTGTAGAAACATTAGCTTGAGCTGTACTTTTGGGCTAAACTAGATTTGCTGTTGGTGTTTTCTACAGTTGTTTTACTTGTACACGTTATTTTAACTTCTTGACTTCAGATAATGGAATTAGTGTTTTAACATCAAGTTTTAAAATGTTTTGCACATCCATGTGTAGTCAAACTGCCTAACATACACTTATCTATAAACAAAATAAAAAGGAAGGAGTGCAACCAATAAGCACAGCAGTGTGGGCACTGTGTTTGGGAATAATATACATATCAAGAAATGCTGCTTGAGGTGGTGGGGCAGAATGCCTTAAAATGAAAGTAAATAAAGTGGCAAAATGACAAATCATAATATGTATGAAAATCTAAGTGCAACACACACATGAAAAACAAAAACAAAAAAAAACTCTACAACCTTATTTCTGGTATTTTATTTTGTACATACATTATAAAATAAAGGTAAATCATCTCCCTGAAAAAAATATGTATTGATTTATGTATTTATGTCATCATCTTCTTTCAGCTGTTCCCATTAGGGGTCGCCACAGCAGATCACCTGTTTCCATTTCTTCCTGTCCTCTGCATCTTGCTCTGTCACACCAGCCCCCTGTATGTCCTCTATCACCGCATCCATAAACCTTATCTTAGGCCTTCCTTTTTTCCTTTTACCTGGTAGCTTCATCCTTAGCATCTTTTCCCCAATATACTCAGCATCCCTCCTCAGCACATGTCCAAACCAACGTAATCATGCCTCTCTGGCTTTGTCTCCAAACCTTCCAACCTCGGCTGACCCTCTAATATACTTATTCCTAATCCTGTCCAACCTCGTCACACCCAATGCAAATCTTAACATCTTTAATTCTGCCACATCCAGCTCAATTTAAGTAAAAGGAATAATTAGTTGCCACTTCCCTGGTGACATCCTCTGCCAAAGATCATGTGTGAATAATTTTTTTCAAAATATGGCAACGTTATTACCCATTTGCATGGACACATACCTCAACTGTCCAGAATTTCACAGAAGGTCTGGATTTTTGCCTCATATTTTTGGCCTGTTCATCATAAAATTTATGTTTTTTTTTCTGGCAAACCATCAAGGATTGGTGTCATGCTTTTGAGTTACTCTATTACTGTTCTGTAATAGCAATATTTAAAAAAGCATCCCTGATTTGGCTCCTGTGCTCCTCACCCCAATTATTTTTGGCTTTGTCCACAATTATTTTGCTGGGAGTTTGAGATGTATGTGTGGCCATATCCAAAACACTGCTCCTCATAGTATGTATATTTTAACATATACATTACCGATAATCTATCTCAAAGCTTTCACTATTGAGACAAACTATGTTTCCTTCTTGGAAATATGGTTTTGGTTACATGTCTAATGGTTATTTGCAGCAAAGCATTGCTTGCTACCTTTATCTAGTCTGTGTAAATATACATTTTTATTATTTTGCATTTATCAAGATTCTGTACAGATCACCTCAAAATATACATTTTGGGGGGCAAAATTCTAACCCTAAAACGGGGTACAGTAGCTCTCACAACAGAAGTGAGCCAAGTGAAAGCAGAGTGATAAGCCTGATGTGCTCACAGAGCACTTTATAATGAAATCAATCTTGCCATGGCAGTACAGTAAGTACAGACCACTGAAGTAAGACCCCCCCTCCAACTCTCAGAGCACAAGCTAGCCTTAAAATCATTTAAGTACCATTTATGGACTTCATTCCAAATGCACTGTATATTGTGCTAGGCGTTGTGAAGCAAATGTACTATTGTCATAAGCTTGGGGATAGTGGTGAAAGGTTCAGCTCCTTCAATAGTTTCATCTCCACCAAGAAAGGTGACACCACACTGGAACACAGCTGTCCACTCATGTCTTCCATGAAGGTTTTGAATTAGGGTCCGCATTAAACATTTACAAAAGTTTAAGAGAGGCTTCTTCTACAGTCCATCCAAAATCAGTCTGTCATCCCATTTCTCATACAGATGTCTCTTGTTCTCTGTGTGGTTCTTCCTTTTTTCTCTTCATTTTGCAGAGTCCATGTAATCCACAGAAACATGCAAATGTGAACTGGGGCATCTTCAGCTGTGTGTAAAGGTCAGAGAAACTGGAAAAGTTCAACAACCTGAAAAGTTAAAAAAGGTATCATAAATATTTTTTTCTGATTTTAATTGCTGAAAAGTTATCAGTTTTGTATTCTACAAAATTATACTTTTCCTGTTAGATGCAAAGCAACAGTAAACAAGATAATTTTGATTTTGTTTTGAACTTTCTTCCTGCTTCCTTACTTTCCCATACAAGTCACATTCAGTTCAGTTACCTCCACAAACTGCTTCAATCGATGGGTATTACATTACGGGTACAGTTACATATGCTTCGGAAAGTGGTCCTACTACCACCACCCTCTCCCAGGTATACACAAAACACAGAATGCAATTTGAATATTGTCTTGTAGTAAGGCTATGCTTGCTTAAGTAAGCTGCTTCCAATTGTCCAGGGTACTGATACCTCCTGTGCAATGAGTATGTCACTTAACCATACAGTACTCCTGGGATGACCCTGAAAAGGTACGTGTCCATTGGGGTTATTCAGATAACCTACAAATGAACGGATTAATAAACAAAAATAAAAGTATGTACATATATGCATGTATACATATTGCTTATCAATAAGTAAAGACATTAACAGTACTACATTTCTTTCAGTGCTCCAGACAGCAAAGATACATTGGAGTATGTTGCAAGGGGAAGAACACCTCATTTACACTGGTATTCTTGGTTGACTGTATGATATGCAAAAAGTAGAAGCACTTATTTTAGACATATTATGGGATGTCATAAATAGGATCCACAGGAGACATACAGAAAAATAGAATTAAGTAACTATGTACATAACACGAGTCTGAGAAGCATACACATTTATTTAATCTTCATTTGTTAACTAAGGAAGAACACAGGTCTCAATGTAGCAGTTTCAGACTCAGCCTTTTGGTACAAAACAGATTCAAACGTGCACATAAAATAACATAAAATACAACAGAAGTACGTAGAAGGTAAAACAGTAATTCAAATTAGTACTAATAAGCCATCCAAGTATTAATGTCGTAAATCATCATAATTACTCAAAACATAGGTTTAATAGTAAAGTAAAATTGTGTACACTTAACATAAATGTAGATGTTTGAGTATATTCACTGTTGCAGTCATTACATTTGGGTAATCTGCTGGCAGGTTGCCCTCAGTCAGCCTGATTAACAAAGTCTTGGGTCCTGCGTCAGTTGCTGTCCCTTCTTCCATGACGTCAGGGGTATAAAACGTGCAGCCGACGCCATTACATCAGTTTTTCTTGCCCCAGATGTCAGGTGCCCCCCCAAATGGGGAGCTATACATATTATAAAACACAAAAAATATAATTCCAAACAAAAGCAAATACACCAAAGCATAGTAAAAGAAAGTAGAGGTATAGTAAGAGAGAAAAACAGGGGGCTGGATGGAGGGTAACCAGGACTGCAACAGTGAATACACTCGAACATCTACATTTATGGTAAGTGTACACAACTGTACTATGCTCTTCGTGTTTCACTGTTGCAGTCATTACATTTGGGTAGATTCCCAAAGCTATGGTTGGGAGGATGGATTTATACAGCATTTGGACCAGCTATAAGGCCCTACAGGACCAGCAGTGGCAAAGCCAGCTCTGGATTTAGAGAAGAAAGGTAAATGGTAATGTTTGGTGAACGTATGAACTGAGCTCCAGGTAGCAGCTTCTAGAATGTCTCTGGTAGAAACACCTCTGAGAAAGGCTGTAGAAGTAGATGCAGCCCTGGTGGAATGAGATCCGATCCCCTGGGGGATAGTTTTACCATGGTGCATATAGCAGAAACAAATACAATGGCTTATCCATTTGGAAATAGTCTGCTTTGAAATAGCCTTTCCCTCTGCCCCTGCAGCAAATGTCATCAGTAGATGTTCAGATTTTCTTAGGGATTTTGTCCTTTTTAAGTAAAATCTAAATTGTCTGTGTACATCCAATGAATGCAGAATCCGCTCCCCCTTGTTCTGTGGATTGGGAAAGAAAGTTGGCAAATGAATGGTCTGATTAAGAGCCACACTGGATACCACCTTAGGCATGGAGGATGGATTGGTCCTGAGAGACACCCTGTCCGCATGAAAAATAATGAAAGGCTCCACTGCCATAAGAGCCTGTAATTCAGAAATCCTTCTAGCTGAAGTGACTGCTAAAAGGAAAACTGTTTTCCAGGAGAGAAACTTTAAGTCTGCAGTAGCGGCTGGCTCGAAAGGAGGGAGAATTAATTTTTCCAATACAAAATTGAGGTCCCAGGCAGGGGTTGGGGCTCTCCTGGGTGGCCTTAAGTTTTTGGCCCCTCTGAGATACTGCTTTAGCAGAGGATGACAGAAGAGGGGAGGTTCTGTGTTGTAATGAGCTGAAATGGCTGAGACATGGATTTTTATGGAAGAAAAGGACAGGCCCTTGTGAAGCATCTCAGTTAAGTATTGTAAACTCAGGGGAATATTAGGCACTGCTGTGCTTATTCCTTGTGATTGATTCCAGGCACAGAATCCTTTCCATTTGTCAGCATAAGATTTTCTAGTACTAGGCCTTCTTGCCTCCAAAATGACATCCATCACAGGTTTGCTGAGGGATGCTAAGTGTGAATTTAGGTGATTAGCCATGCTGCAAGATTCAAAGTTTGGAGCTGAGTGTGCAGAATTTGGTTGTTCTTCTGAGACAGTAAAGTAAGGTGTCTGAGGCAGGTGCCATAGTGGAAGGTGTGACACACTGCGCAGGAGTGGGTACCAGTGTTGGCGAGGCCAGTCTGGAGCAATCAGAATCATTTTTGGTTTGTCCTGTTTGACTTTTAGTAGAACTTTGGAGAGCAGAGGCAGAGGGGGAAAAGCATAGACTGATAGGTTCTTCCAGCTGAATGATAGAGCATCCACCTTCCAGGCTTTTTTGTGATGAGTTCTTGTGCAGAATTTGTCCAACTGATAGATCTTTTTGCCTCACCCCAGAACTATGTCTGGACACCCCCATTTGCTTGTCAACAAGTTGTAAATCCGTGGTTCCAGTTTCCATTCGTGTGGGTCCATGAGATTTCTGCTTAGTTCGTCTGCCAGAGTATTCAGCTTTCCTGGCAGGAATTGAGCTTGTAGTTGTATTTGGTAGGTCAAGGCCGTGTTCCACAATGCCATGGCTAGTCTGCAAAGGGGGTAGGAATGTGTATCACCCTGCTTGTTTATGTACCACATAACTGTGGCGTTGTCTGTCTTTATCAATAATTGTCCTGGATGAAGGTAGTCCTTGAAGGCTGTCAGTGCATTCTGTACAGCTAGCATCTCTTTCTGATTGATATGAAGGTGTATTTGATTTGGACTCCATTTGCCCTGAATGCACTTCCCCGCCAGATGAGCCCCCCAAGCATAGTCTTATGCATCTGTAGTTAGGGTATGGGCAGCAGGGGGTGGAGTGAATGGCAATCCCTTGTTTTGGTGGCAGGCCTCTGCCCACCATAGGAACTCTAGTTGCAGGCAGGGTATGATAGGGATCATTCCAGGCTGTGACAATGTTGACTCCATAAACTTTTTAAGTACCACTGAAGTTTCCTCATTTGCAGTCTTGCATATGGAATTAGAAGAATGCAGGAGGCCATGAACCCCAAGGCTTGCAGAATTTGTCTTGCAGATAGCAGGGTTTTTGTGGCCACCTATTTGAAGTAAGACACCAAATGAATTTGCTTTTCTGGCATAAGGTAAGCAATATGGGCAGTTGTATTCAAGCTTGCACCCAAGAATGTATTTTTTGAGAGGGTACAAGTTGTGATTTCTTTTCGTTTATGGTGTACCCTAGACAAGTTAGAACCCTTTTTACAAATGCCAGATGCTTTAGAAGAATGTCATTGTTTTCTGCCTGAATTAGACAATCATCCAGGTATGGATATATCTGAATATTTCTTTGCCTGCAAAATGCAATTACTGGAGCCAGGTACTTTGTGAAGACCATGGGTGCAGTAGATAAGCCAAAGGGCAGTGCAGAGAACTGGTAATGCAAGTAGTCTGCTTTGAAGCAGAGGTATCCTCTGCAAGATTCCCTGATTGGGATATGCAGGTAAGCCTCTTTTAAGTCTAGAGTTACCAACCAGGCATCTTTGCCTGGCATAGGAAGTAACTGTTGAAGAGTCAGCATCTTGAATTTTGGAATGTCCAGAAATGTGTTTAGAGTAGATAAGCCCAGAATTGAACGCCATGATTTGTCTTTTCTGGGTACCAGGAAAAGTCTTGAATAGAAACCTTGTCCCTTTTCCTCTTCTGGTACTGGTTGAATAGCCCCAGTGTTCAAGAGGGACAGTACTTGTTTCTGGGCCTCTGCCCACTGATTTGGGGGCAGGTCTGGCCATCCACTTGGGATTGGCAACATGTGGAAATGAAATCTGTATCCCTGGGATACTATATTTAAAACCCATTTGACTTAAGTTGCCAGTTTCTTCCATGAAGTGCCAGCTTTACCCCCAATGGGGCGGCTAAAAGGTAAGTGCTTGGTAAGTGTAGAGGGAAGTCATTGAGACATTTTACCATAGGGAGGTGCCTTGTTGTTTCCAGATTTGGAGGTGGAGGTACCCCATTGTTTTGTTCTAAAAGTCCCTTGTGACTGAAACCTGGAGCCTTTGGACTGTCTGGGTTTGACTTGAGTGGCTCTCAAAGGAACTGGAAAGAACCAGTTCTTAGTAGGCCAGTACCTACTAAATCTTGGAGGTTGCACTTGTAAGAAATGTTTCACAGTTTGCATAGATTTAGCTTTATCTTACAACTTTTTTAAAACTTTTTCAGCCTTATTACCAAAGAGACGGTCCTGTTGTAAAGGAGCATCCAACAATTTTGCTTTAACATGATCAGGCAGAGTTTGCTCTTTGAGCCAAGCATGCCTTCTTAGCACAGATCCAGTTACAGCAGCCCTGCAAGAGGCCTCCAAAGAATCAAAACCACATTGCAAAGTATGTTTTCCAACTTGCTCAGCTGAATGCAATAAATCCTATAAATCTTTTATTTTCCACACAGTCAGAAATTAACATCATTTTCTGTTTAAGCAGTCCCATGATATGCTGTTGATATTTAAGCATATGAAATTGACAATTTAAAGCCCTGATTGCCAAGGTTGCAGAAGTGTAAACCTTCTTACCCCATCTATCCAGCGCCCTGGAATCTAAATCAGAAGGGGAAGGATTAGCAGTAGAGCCCTTAATGCCCTTGGGACCCTGAGAAATGGTTTCAGGATCTGCAATATGATTTTTGAAAAGAAATTTGTGGGAGTCTGGAACCCTGTAGTATCTGTCTGGCTTACAAGGAGCTGGAGGCAGAGAATCAGGAGCCATACTAGATTCTGAAAAAACATCATCAACAATGTCCAGAACAGGAGGTATAGCCAAAGGCCTACGCTGAGGAAGAAGAAGAAAATCCCTAAGTCTCTTTTTAGATTCAGAGAAATCCTGACTTTCCCAGTGGAAATGTTCCCTTAAGGTATGGAAAGTTTCCCCAAAAGAAAAATCCTCAGGGGGAGAAGCAGAAGGAATGGAGTCTTCTGCATCAGAGTCCTCATAAGTAGGTATAGCCAAATCCTGTTCATTAGAAGAGTCAGAAGAAATAAAATCCTGTTCAGAATATTCATAATCAATGTCTTGCCTAGGCCTCTTAGAAGGAGGGGGTTGGCTACCCCTGATCAGAGTAATTAAATCTTCAGCCATTTTGATCATTTGTTTTTTAGGCATAGGGTTCTTCACATGTGGCCCAGGCGTTGTTTTTTTAGACACAGATTTAGATTTTGGCCTTAGTTTTGAAGACAGCGTCAGTATAATATACTAATCCGTAGGCCTGAAAACACCCTCAGAAGCCGGTGCCTGCACAGCGGCTCTGGACCCATCTAAGGTAGAGACATCCATGGGTTCCATAATTGAAGCATCTCGCGGCATACCGGACTCTGAATGGGTCTCAGTAGAGGCCTGCGAATCAGAAGTAGCGGGTATCAGGGGCTGCAAAAGCGCCTCACTGAGTACCGGCGAACTGGCGACTGCCTTAGGAGAAGTGTCGTTGTCAGTTTTGGACCTCGACGGCCTGTCTCTGTCTTTTTCTTTGCGTTTTTTAGGTATTCCGGTAGTCGGATTGCTAACAGATGACATTTCTGGATAATTAAATCATGATCTAAAATATTTAGAAACAAAAATATACCAACGTTTAATAGTGTGTTGATTACATTTAGCACAAAACCGACAGCAAGGCATGTTGTGGTCAGGGCCTAGGCAAGGAATACAGTACAAATGAAAATCCTTATGAGGTATTTGCTTCCCACAAGTAATGCAATTATTAACTTTTACTGACATCGGTAAGGATTAAGAAAAAGTTTCCCCAATGGGGTACTTAGCTTTTAGTTGAAGACTTCGGTTCTGAAACTCGAAAACGAAAATTTCAGGAGTCGGCTGACCGGCACTTGTGAACTGCTTCTGCTTCGGGCACCGCGCGGCAAGAAAGACTGATGTAATGGCATTGGCTGCATGTTTTATACCCCTGACGACCTGACATCATGGAAGAAGGGACAGCAACTGATGCAGGACCCAAGACTTTGTTAATTAGGCCGACTGAGGGTAACCTGCCAGCAGATTACCCAAATGTAATGCCTGCAACAGTGAAACACTAAGAACATCAGCTCTTAAATGAAACTTGACAAAGTCATTGTTAGCAAAACCAAAAAATGGTTAAAAAAAAGGTTAAGACCGAGGGCAGTAGTAGAGTTTAAATTGTTAGACAAATACTTAACATGCTGACTGATGTACAACCTAAAAAAACATATGCTAGTAATTTGGGCCGCAATTTGTGGTGCACTTCACCTGTCCAGACAGAGGCTCTGCATTATAAGTAGAGTACAAATGATAATCCTTGAAATATTTTTTATCAAACAAAACTGTGAAGCATGGAAGAGAGAAGACAAAGTGAAATGGAACTGAAAACACTAATGTTCTTAAGCATTCCATATATTTTTATCAAGCTGTGTGCATGGAAAAGATCAAAAACATTTTTTTTTTCATTTAATGCCACCTGTAACATGTTATGTTTGTAGGGAACTGTGACAAACCAGTGATAATTGAAAGGCAAGTCTGAAGTTGTGTTGGGGACAAATAGGAGAATGCCTTGTTCTTCTGGTGATTGATTTTTTTGTCCCGAGAGTCAAGTCCCTTTTTATCCATAATGATAGGACATTTATTTTCAGGGGCATCCTTAATTTCATCTCAAAGTTTTGTTCTGTAACTCTTAAAATCTACTTTTTTGTGTGGGTGGGTGGGGGTGGGTACTACCATGTTACCATCAACTAATCAGTGTCCATTAGTATGACAATGTTTATTACAGAAAATGTAGGCAAATTCACAGACTCTTCTAAATGTTGGTACTGCTGACTACCAAACTTGATAAAAAAGTGTCCTTCATTTAGGACTATAGCCTGGATATTTTTTTAAATAGGAGATTTAGAGCTCTTAATGTCTTTTAGGGAAAGTAGTGGCAAAGCGTTGTTACCTCACAGCAAGAGGTTCTCCTGTCCGATTCTCAGTTGGAGTGCCTTCTGTGTGGAGTCTGCATGTCCTCCCCGTGGTCAAGTGGCCTCCAAAAGACATGTGTGAATAGGCATGCCTTCGCTGAAGGTTGGGCATTGGGCTGGCAATTCGGCACCATAAAAATTGACTGCCAATCATTAGCGGACCAGAGTTCCGCTGTGGCGACCCCTAACCGGGAAAATCTGAAAAGACAAACAAAGTGGCAAAGCTGACCACATTCATAGTTTAGGTATCACAAAGTTGAGATGGATATTTGGGGACTGATGGTCAAGTCTGCATTGGTGACCCAACACCATCTCCCTTCTTCCTACCATTTCTATGGAGCCAATGCTACAGATCCGTATTTAAGATGAGAAGACAGATGGTTGCAAAGTCCTACTAGTCTGTGTACAACCACCTATTGCCAAGTCTTCCTACTGAATGTGTGCTCACTGCTCAGCAGCAGCAGTTGCAGCGTCGTCATCATCATCATCAGGTCAGGCATAGCTCAAGACTATTAAAACATTACTACCCCGAGACAGTAAAGTAGCTGAACTTCCTATGCTGCCTGCTTTACTACCTTCTCTTGAGATCTACCTCTCAAAAGTGTCCCATATTTCAAATAGACTAAATCATCCTCTGTTTTTCCCTAAAATGCAAACTGTTATTTACTCTCCCTTTTCATCATCTATCAACCCTACCTCCAATAAATACTCATATGTACTAGAATGGTGATGGTGGGTCTGCACTCCAAGTATACCAACAACATATGTACTGCAAGCAGCAAATGGAAAATTCTTGGGGTGCAAAAATTACATTTTCACTAATAATGAAAATAACCCTCACTTCCATAAAAACATCCACAAAATACAACAAGTACAGACTGCAAGTACACCTCCTGATAAGGCATTAAAGAGTGTGGGTTCAGCACATTAAATAAAGATGGTTAACTACAGCAAATGTTTAATATAATCTAACCCAAATTTCAGCCGATCACTTCTCTGAGACTTATTTTTGGAACCAAAACAATAAGCATTTTTATTCCTGCTTACAGCAACTATTTTAGAAGGCAGTAGGATTAAACTTGCCAGAAACGGGTATAAGAATTGTTCCTTTCATATGTAACAGGTGGCTATTGGGGACATTTTCTCTTATCCTTCAAGAGCTCACCATGCTGCTGATTTCAATTACTGCTTCGGTGCACTGTCTGTTTCGGGGAAAAATGTGTAAGCTTTTGGGATTTGTGACTTCATTCCATCTAAAGTGCCCTTGACCAGGTAGCTTTCAGGCAACCAAGACAGATCCTTTATGGATTAACAAAACAAAACAGATTGATAAATATACAAACAGTGAGTGGAGGTAAGAGAAGTCTTGCTGAGGTTTCAGACTGTAGATGCATAATTGCAGCAGAAAATGTCGAAGATGGTCCTTACAGAGGAAGGATGGGGTCATGGATGACATGGTGAAGGTGGGATTACCAAACAGTACTCACAACACCAGGGGAAGGATGGAAAAGCAAACACAGAGACAATCAGCAGAGCTCAGGGGAGGATGGTCAAACAAACTGAGAAATTGGAGGAAAGCAAAGTAGATAAAACAAACTATGTGCATTGGTTAAGAGCAGATCATTAAGGGCAATGACAACATTTTTGGCAGCAGCAAGAATGAAATAAAAGGAACAAGACTACAGAGGAATGCAGCAAAAAGCAGGGCAGCCTACAAATGGAAAGGGGGAGAAGTGCAGATGGAGAAGACAAGTACAAGGAGATAAAGGAAATGAGGGTAGCAACGCTGCAAGGAGTTAAGTGGGGGGGGGGGATAAAGGGCACTTTTGTTTCAGCATAACATTGGAGAAAGAGATACTAAATATTTAATGGAAGGCGATCCTGACTGGCCTACAAGTTAAAAAAGAAGTATTTGCCCTGTCTTCATAATGTTTAGGGAGGGATAGTGGCAATTGCAGCAGACATAAAGCAAAGGGTGTAGAGCAATCTGTAGTCATCAGGAAATGAAATGGAGAAGACTGAAGGGAGGGGAGGAGACTATGTCAATTCTGGCAGAGGGACAAGGCACTGAATACAGCAATTGGTGGTCATCAAAAAAGAAGGCAAGGGAGGAGATAAGGAGAGAACTGTGTACCTCAAAAGAAGATAAAGCAGAGGGACTAATGGGCTGCTCCTAGGGCCCTTCTAGTATCTGGTCAATGCACTGCTAATCTCCCGACTAAAATCTTCAGCAGATCACACTATCCAGCAGAAGTGCTGAGGATAGCAAGATTAGTGCTCCTGCACAAAGGGGTTAGGTCTTTTGACCTAACATTCATGGCAAGGGAACTCACAAAGGGAATCTAATTGCTCGTGCTTTTGAAGGCAACAACATGCAGTGCAACACTTATTATCGGATTCAACTAGCACCTCCTTTAGTCAAAGTTTTAGGACTGGGCTAAAGAAGCTGACAAGTACTTTTTGTAGATATACTTATGCTTCAAGGCCTTTGACTTACACTGGCTGTTAAAGAAAACTGCGTAATTTGGAGATAAGACAATGTTGACATGGCATCATGGTGAGAAAGGATGATGCACAAAATTGTTGTGTGAGGGCCAGTTGTTAGGAAAGAAGGGAAGTCACTAGTGTAATGTCATTTTGTCACTTTTTTCCAATCCTTCTACATGCATTCATAAGCTCACAGCTCAACAGGATTTTTTCCAGATGAATTTGAAGAAAGACAGGGTCAGCCTCTTTGCTCAAGACTCACTGCATGTAGAAGGATTGGAAAAAAGTGACAAAAAATTATCAAATGAGGTTCAATGTGGACAAATAGAATGCAATGGGCTTGGACTACAAAATCATAAGGGAGTACCAACTGAGGGGAGAGGAAATTGTACTGACAGGCGAGAAAAAGATCTATGGGAGTTTATCAGCCCTACATTACACCAGAACGGAAGTAACAGCAACTGCAACATATGGTAGTATCCTGAAAGGGGACAGACTCCAGAAAAGAATGTTGCTACTCTACTATACCCTGGGTACTGTCAGTACTGAATGCAGTTTTAGAAAGCATTAAATTAGGATGACATGGGATTGTTGAAAGGAACCCAGAGTAAAAATAAAAAGTTGCTTGAATAGGGGAGGAGGAATGGTGTGATGAGAGATTACGAAATACTGAGCTCTTCTCACTGGAGACCAAATGATACTTTATTAAGGCTTTGAGCAACAAATGTCATATGGAACAGAGGATTGCAAAAAGGGGGATTTAAGCATGGCATGGATAGATTACAAAAAAACAAAAACAAGCAAAGTTTGATGTCATTGTGACAATAGGAGCTACTGCCAGCCATGCCAGGAGAAGTTGGGCAGTGGATGTGTAATATGCCAACACAGCTAGCTGGAATTTTGTAAATTACATGTCATTTGTATATCAAACTGATTTGATCAGATGTTATGAAAATGTATTTGTGAGGTTTGCTTGTGTTAAAATTTAATCAACAGTGCTCCCTGTTGGAAGGAAAAGAAATACACATGTATTATTGTAACTGAATTAAATGTATATGCTTTAACAGAGGACTGGAAGAGAAGAGGTTAATCACAAACTTTAAAATGTAAATATTGGAAGAGCATTGCACCACAAGTATTAGTACTTCATCTGAGTATTCAAAACTTGCTCAACAACCAAAATGGCAAAAGACAGCTTCAGTAACAGGCTTTTACCATATTGAATCCACAATATATGCAATATAGAGCTTTGCTGTTGTAAAAGTCAAGTGGCGTTGTAATTCCACAGCTTTAAAACATGTGGATGTCATAAAAACAGAAAAAATGAACATAAAAGTGAAGAACCCTTCTGATGTAAACAATGGACAAGCGCTTTCAGCTTTTTCAAGCCTTCTTCAGATCCAAGTCGGTAAAGCTGGGTTCAGTGTTTAAAAGTTGGTATCATCCAATAAAACAACCTACAGTGAATGATGAATGTTAACTAATCAAGTTAGTCCATTGGTACACACCTCCATAGCTTTCCGACAAACATGAAGTTAAAATTCTCTAAAACTCTCTGTTTAAAACAACATGACAGTTTGACGTTTCTAAGACAGACTCAGACATATTTTCAGAAGGAATATTAGTAAAATCTTTTCAGTAGGTTCTAGTTAAAAGAACAAGCTCTGCATAAAAGCCAAGATTTGAGAGAAAAAAGTGAAAAATAAAAATAAAGGTGGTCATTTAGGGCGCTTCTTTTTATTTCATTTCAACAATTTCTTTGGGACATCAGAGCCTAAGTCAGTATACCTAAGGTTTCTGGCAATGAAAACAGGTCATAAGTGAGCATAGCTGATTGCTAGTCTATTTTTAAGAAAAGGTTTTAAGGGAACACAGCCATTAAGGCCAGGGGGGTTATCTGCCCTCAGCCGCATTATCCATTTGGCTTCCTCTCTCTCAGTCAGATTGGTCAGGTCTCCTTCTCTGGAAGTAAAATGCATCTTTGAAATGACCATGAAAACAAAGCTATGTCCCTCATGCTCATGTAAATGAAGGAAAAGAGAATTTGTTTCCTTTCTGTTACGTATATCAGATTGATGTTTGATAATTCTTTCCTTTAGCTTCATATCAGTTTTTCCAACATAAAATGCTGTGCAGGAAGTGCTGGTAGCTATGTAAACAATATTGCTGGTTAGGCAATTAGCTAATCCATGAAAAACAAATGTCTGTTTAATAACCAGATGCTTAAATGTGTTGCTACAACTGATTAAATTGCAAACCTTGCAGAAGCCACATTTCTTTGTTCCTGATGAATTATTATGTACGCAGTTGTTACATATCCCATCATTTGAGCATAAAATCCTTTTGAGATTCTTTTTATTTTTGAAAAGGAAACTTGGATTATCTACAACAATCTCTTAACTTTTTATCCGAAGTTAGAATCGGCCAGAACTTTCTGATCACCTGGCATACTTTATGTACTGTAGCACATAGGTGCTAACCCTGGCAACTTCTAGTGATGGGGATATTGTGAGAAACAGATTCAGATGCTCAGATGAGCATTATGTTATTCTGTAAGCCAGAAACATTTAGATATTAGTAGGAGATTGCTCTCAGCATTCTGTATTCTGTCTTGGATCTGACAATGACGACCACTCACCCACATTAGCTTGTCTTGCTCTATCCATTAAATAGGAACAGTAAGTCTTTAGATTAGTCAGGAAAATATAGCAAGAAATGTTAAGCACTGTTTTATTCTGTAACTGTGAGACTCTTTCCTGCTTTGTTATTTTCAATATTTCCTCTGACAAACTCTGGTGTTTACTGTAAATAGATATTTAGCATTTTAAATATATTTAATAAATAAAAAGACATGAAAACTTTGCATTGTGGCTGGTCCTTTTAGAAAAATGTATTTAAGCTTTGAGAGTATTTGCATATATTTGATGATAACTCTGGCCACTCCTGAAAGCCTGGCTGTCTGGTCAACATTGCCATTTGTATTGATATTAATTTCACTCAGTACAATTGGATGCCCTTTTAAGAGCCTTATAGTAATTGACTGGTGGCAGTGAATCTACCTTATAGTCTGGGCAAAGTTAGAGTGAGTAATCTGTGCCAGCCTTTCCCAGGTGTGTACTTGTAAAAATTAAACATCAGAGTGTGTGTGTGTGTGTGTGTGTGTCAGCTACTTGGGAAGGGACGTGATGCACTGGTTTCACAGAGAGAGAGTGGTGGAGGACTTGGCTTGGGCACTCGGCTGAGGACTTAACTCTGAAGCTATGCCAGGGGGAGCCTTATTGGGGACCTGGGGAGAGACAGAGAGAGCAACCCAGACCCCATCTGAGTGTGTTCCCTGTGTGCTTTTAAGTGAAACTGTGCTTGATGCAGACAGGTCTGCATCTGGAAATACTGTGTGTATCCATTTGTATTCCAAGTGAATGTCCCTTCTCCAGTGTCAGTGGTGAGGATTCAGGCTCCTTGATTACTGGCCAGAGTGGGGACTTCACAATCTTCAAACATTCATTGATGAAGGAATGCTTACATATGTGCAAGACACACCCTGCATCTATCAGTTACATTGCAGGGACCATAACTGTGGCCAACCACTTTGCAGTTGAGCATGACAAGGGGAAAATTATTATCCCAGGAATAAAAATTCAAAGGGAGATATTCAAGGGTGATTCAGTCACTGCTGCTGCTTTGTCGTGCCTTTAACCCATTAAGCTTCTTCCTTAAATTCGGTTATGGTTACAATATGGATCCCAGAAAACAACCTTGTTTCAAGTATTTATCATCTACTTTTTGTGAATGACTTAAAACTAAACATGTTCCTCTGATGAGGTGATGAGAAAAAAAAAAATGGTTAAAACTTTCTCATATGATATGAAAGTGACATTTGGACTTGATAAATGTGCAAAGGCAAGCACAGATTTAAATCAGGAAAGCTGAAGCACCACGAATGGGGACATGAATGTGACATAAAGGAACTTGAGCAGGAGGGAGTGGGTAAATATTTAGGAATAGATGAAGGAACAACAAAACATGAACAAATGCAAATAAAGTTCAGTAAGGAATACTTCAAAAGACTAAAATTGATACTGAAAACTGCCTTGACATCTAGGAAAAGACCAAGCTATAAATCAATTTGCTCTTCCTCTTCTAACTTTACAGTTTTGTAGTGATTGACTGGCCCCAAAAATTATTGGACTAACTGGACACAAGAAAAATGCTTCATGCTTATCAAAATGATATATAAAAATGAGTGTATACCAAGATTATATACTTCTCTCTTAGGTATTGGCCTCCATGAAAATGATTACATCTCATGATCACATCTGCATCGTAGGACTACATACACATCTGCTGACCTTACAAGATGCAAACATAGTGAAAGTTTTAAAACATTAGGAGAGTAAGTCCAAGATGACTCCCATGGTTACTTTAGCAGAAGCATATCAGTGTCAAGTGTGAATGAAAATCGGACCAGAAGTAGATAAAAATCAGGCAGTAATTGAATGTGCCAAAAAACAAGAGAAAGAACATAAGGTGAAGAATTACATGAGAAAGCAAGAAATGTGAAAAATACATAAATATAGTTGCGAGTATACAAAACTCTTGGAACAACCTCTTGTTGATCAGAATCGAACACAGGAATGGTTAAAGAGAGGTGAATTTAAACCAAAAGATGAAAGGTTAATATTGGCGGCCCAAGATCGTAAACCAACGTGTACGTAGTCCACCAAGTCCATTAAACATATGGGAGAAACAGACAAATGTAGGTTTTGTAAAAGAGAATTGGAAATAGTTGCACATCTTGTTGCTGGTTGTGATAAACTAATGGTAGAAAGACTGTATACTGAAAGGCATAACAAACTGACAAGATTGTTGCATTGAGGATTGTGTAAACATTAGCTGAGAAGCATTGGGAACATGATCCACAAAGCATTTTAGAAAATGATGTTTATATTACATGGGTTAACCTATTACCAACAATTCAAAAAACAGATGGGGAAAAAACAGAGTAGTCCATGAAAAGAAGACAAATGTAGCATTGATCATTGAAATTACTACACCCAGTGACTAGCGTCTTACGAACAGAGAGATAAAACCATAAAACACCAGGATTTGCCGGCAGAAATGAAGACAATGTGGAAGGAGGAAACTCAGACAATTCTAACAGCAGTATGAGCAATGGGTCTTATAAAAAAAAATTTACAGTCGCAATTGGGTATGTTACTGATACGTGTAACACTATTAATTGCAGGAGACAATACTGGGCACACTGCAGGTGTTGCGAAGAGCACTTCTGTCTAACAAAGATTGAAACAATACTAATCTCATGAACTTTAATCAATCATTCTTGGGACTAAGGAATGGGGTCACTTTGTCATGGTATTAGAAACATTGCCTATAACAAAATTAACTCAACTTAAAGGAAACAAACTAGATTGGCTACAAAATCTGCCAAAGCCCTTGACTTAAACAAGCAATTGCCAGCTGCTGGCAACTCTAAACAATTCTGAAAGTAGATAAGGCACCTTACGGGACAGCTCTCCAACATCTCAAGCTCCACTGGTAGCAAGAAATACAATACTGTATAACACAAGGTCTTCCTCATCTCCTTCATCCTGAACATCACATACTCCTCTCAAGGTAACAGATCCTATTCCACTCATAACCCTTTTTTCTCTACCCTTTTGTTAAGTATGCTGCAACCTTTTACTTTAGTGATTTCTTCCAAGGAAACAAGAACTTTGCTAAAAAAAACATCATCAGTCTTCTACCGGAACAACTCACCCTACTGACCTAAGAAAAACTGCAGATATTTTCGGAAAACCCCTTACTTGCTTTAGAATTTGCTACTAACTAATGGTTTTAAACATTCCATTATTCCTGTACCAAAGGTGTTTACCCCTGCGTCACACAAGGGCTTCAATCCCATATCATCCCTCTGATCCCAAGCAAAATCTTTAAGATGTTTTTTATTAACAACTTCTTAAAAGCTTAGCACTACAACCACCGTACTTCACAGCAACTAATACGATCTACTTCTACTAAAACATCATCAATGGCCTTATCACCTCTGGTATCTTTGTAGATATGACTAGGCCAAGGTGAACAGCATCTCCCTACTGAGACCACCTTATAAAATTGTCCCATGTTAAAGACTCTTTTCCAGACTTACGCCAACACTGTGGAACAATCTTCCCCTGACTTCTGTGGAGATCACATTCACATTAATATATCTTTAATGACTCTTCAATGACTGCTTTAAAGACAAGGGGTAATTAAATTGTTCTTTCTGCTATTTTCTCCCATTCATCTCCCATCATTTGTTTAAGGTATAACTTTTAAAAGCAGAGCCTGTGCAGTGTTCATGTACGACACATGGAAGTTGCATATAAAGGCTCTGCTAGTTAATTGTATGTGTGTGTTCTGCTGGCAAATTGTATGTGTGTGTTCTGCTGGCAAATTGTATGTGTGTGTTCTGCTGGCAAATTGTATGTGTGTGTTCTGCTGGCAAATTGTATGCGTGTGTTCTGCTGGCAAATTGTATGTGTGTGTTCTGCTGGCAAATTGTACTGCGCATATCCTGCTGCCAGAACCAACTGTACACTCCTACTGCATCTTTAGAACAGTGCATTAAATACTTGTTCTTCTGCTAGTTCTTATGTACATACGTGGGCATCCTTGCATCCATGCCTTATGACTTCACCACTGTACATAATTGCATACATGTTCTTTTTTTTAACCTAAACCTAAGTTACTTCTATGGATCATCATCTCATTTGGCTGTATAATGATCTTTTATTTTTATTTCTGTACAGTATTTGTCACTGGTCACCAGTGTTAGAGTCATAGCTGCAAGGGGTCTTTGGACCAGTCCACCTACGCAGTTATCAATTAGAAATAAATAAAAAAATGAATAAAGGGTAAAGGGGGAAAAGGAGATTGGTAGAGAATATTTAGTGTACTTAAGAATATCAAAGTTACATACCAAATTCATTAAACCAGTAAACAGTAAAAGAAAACAGTTAACTGAAAAATGAGACGTATGGAAATGGCATTTTGGAAAAAAAAGTCTGTACTGTAATTTTCATGTAAAAATATTTAAATTGAAAATAAGGCTGCTTTTTTCAAAATAAAACATGGTAAGAACCAATACTTTTCATTTAGTCTAAATGATAAGCATATGGCATATTTTGTGAACTAGTGGGGTAATAAATGTAGGCCTGAGTTTCTAAGCTGATGTGACAATCCAGTTTAACAGTACAGTTGCTTGCAGCCTCACATTTTATGAGATAGGATTTAGACATTGTGTTGAATTCTCAACCCTGCCTAATTTCTAGGGATGCCCATAAAATTGACTCAACATTTTGTACCATATCTCCTAAAATGGACACTTTTTAAGACGTGTTAAACTTAATAGTATCTGTACTTAAAATATGACCCTAATTTGGGATATTTTCCCCAATTATTTATTTGCCCCAGTTTTGGAAGGAAAAGGCTGAAAAGTACACATGTTTTACGGCCTTTATTGGAAATGCCCCACAGAACATAAAACAGATGACAAAATTGTGCTACAGCACTTACTTCAGATTGGGTTTTTTGGGGTTCAAATAGCTAAGAATGTGCCTCCTGTATATACAAGGTACTAATGCAGCATGAGTTTAGGACGGCCACGGTGATGCAGCAGTTAGCATTGCCACCTCACAGCAAGAGGTTCTCTGGTTCAATCCTCGGCTGGGGTGTCTTCTGTGCAGAGTCTGCATGTCCTCCCTGTGGTCATGTGGGTTTCCTCCTGGTGCTCCAGTTTCCTCCCACATCCCAAAGACATGCTGTAGGTGGATTGAGCACTAAATTGGCCCTAGGCGTGAGTGTGTGCGTGCCTTCTGTGGAAGGTTTGATGCCAGGCTGGCAACTAGACACCGTAAAACTCCACTGCCAATCATGAGCAGACAGATGATCCACTGTGGCGACCCCTAACCGGGAAAAAGCCAGAAGAAGAATGCAGCATGAGTTTAAAGACAATTGATGGCGAGTGCTGTGGCATACTGAACTTGCACTAGGATGGATGGCTATAGCTGCTACGGGAAACTATTTAGTTACCTATTTGCTTTTGTTTTCTGGGGTAGAATACCAATTCTCCATGGACCTTTTAGAGATTCATCCCGCGAGCACTGTTTTGTTATGCGACTTTCTCAGTCAGGAAGTTAGGCAATATAAGCTGAGGGAATCAAACGTTTTAGCAAGCCGCTTTCTGTGGTTCAGTGGTAACAGCAACTTAATCCTATAAGCCATCTGCTAGACTAACAACGAAGAAACAGTTTTTAACCCTCAAATTTAAAAACAGTGAAAGTTTTAACCACCAGTCAAAGACACTGGGTGATTAAAACACTATGTCTTTGGTTTGGGGGAAATATGCTGGAGACTGTCACAGTCAAGTGTTGGAGAAGGCTGAGGAATGTACAGGGAATTGTGAACACAGATGGCAAACCTGCATGCAAGTTTTATTTATATCATGTGTAAAAGTCTAGTTAATTTGTTAGCTTAGCTTTTCTTATATCCTAAATCCTTCTCAGTTGTTTTGCTGTTTCATGTATATCCCCCTTTTTAATACACAGTTTGAAATCTTCCACCCTCCTACTTAATTAAAGTGGTTCAAAAGGACTGGTTCATATTTACCAACTGTCCATATGTTTGACTATTTTTTTTTTTGTCTGGTCATCATAAAATCTGTGTTTTGTGTCAAGTCAGTGAGTATTAAAGTTTCTAAATAATGATATACATTTAAGTTTCAGGCTTCATATCCTTCAGGAAATGCTCGCTAACATAAATCCTGTTTTTCTATAACTTTCTAAGCTTATAAAAGCAATATTTTAAGATACATCATTTTTGGGCCTTTTTGACCCCCATTATTTTTGGCTTTGTCCAGATTTTTTCACTAAGAGGTTGAAAGGTAGGGACCAGTTTGCTAAACCAGTCAACAGACTACTAAACAAGCAAATTTTACTTGAAGATACTGAATCCCATGGTTTCTTAGCCAGCATGGGTTTAGCATTCACACAAGATTGGGGTTTCAGCAGTCAAACAAAAATGGACCAAATAAAGTACTGACAAACACAGTATAATACATGCAAATGTCACATAGGGTTCTACTCCCTCCTGTCTTACCATTACTGACTCAGACTGCACAATATGGAAGAAAGCAACAGGCTACAACAGTGCATCCTATAGCACTGTAACACTGTATGCAGTCATGGTGCTATTCCATCCACAACTGATGTGTAGAGAATTTGCACTCACCCATCTTAAAAATTCAGATCCTCATAAAATGTCTGTATGTTATCTACTACTAATAATGCTACATACTTGCAAATTGCAAACAAATTCCTTCTAGGTTATTTCCACCAAGTTCCTCTACATTCATACACACTAAACTACCACCAGAAGGTTAAGGCAGAGAAACATGCAAAGTAGAAGTCCAAGAATGCTCAACATACTGCAGAACAGAAGCAAAAGAAAATATGCATCTATATTTGAGGGTCAGTACAAAAGGAAGAGAATTGTTTCAGCAATTTTGCCTACTGATAGGATAGGTCTAGTTGGACAGTGCCCATTTTTAGAAAAATGAGTAGAAATAGTTTCATAAAAAAACAAGGTCCATCAACAACAGACTTATTACAGCCTGAATCTAAGTGTTACTGGATAAACAGTTACAAACTTGGCAAAGTAACAAGATACCTAGTAAAGGTTAAACATTTACAAGGTAAATCACTAGGCTGAATAAGGAGAAAGTAAGAGTCAGCTGTCTGTCAGGTGCCAGGATACACCATATAGTGCACATAATCAGGTCTCTCAACAACAGGTACAAATATAACTCTGTCATTGTACATGTGGGTGTGAATGACCTGAGACATACCTCCCTGGACTACATGAAGAGACATGCAGGAGCTCTTGGATTATGTAGCCCACGCGGGTACGACCCTAGTCCTAAGCAGCATCCTACCATCACCCAGAATGATACCACAGTACAAGCAGAAAATTATTTATTTCAACAATTGGCTAAGTTTCTGGTGTCATTCTAAGGGGATCCAGTATCTGTCTGCCTGGGATGACATAGTTTCATAGTTTAGTACTAGGCTATCTGCCCTGGGGCATCTGTAAGCCTAGCCATAGTGATGTGGCTTTTGCCACCCCATGAAATGGTACAAAAATGCACAGAATAAATTTAGAATACTGTGCCTCTGTCTAGTAGTGACACAATGAAGGTCCCCTTATATAATAGAATTAGTTTACTGTGCCCCTGTCTAGCAGTGACAGAGATGTGACCCCTGGGGTAAACTTACGATCTCCCATCCACTCATCAAGATTTCTCTTGAAGAGAGTCAGTGAGGGGCTCTGCCTAACATGAACTGGGATCTTGTTCCAAAGCATTGGAAGTCTCTGGGTTATGAATCTATCCCTCCAGCATGTCCTATTCATACTTGTGCCAAGGTTTAAGTCTTTAGCTCCCGTGGTCCTGATCGATTTGGATTTTTTGAGGTGGAGCATGTCCATCAGATCCTGATTGGACATGGCCTTGTACGTCAGGCAGAGATCACCTCTGAGCAGGTGGTATGTTACTGAATAGAGCTGAAGTTTCTTTAGTCTGGCAGAATAAGACATATGTTGGAGACCCTTGATCCTCTTGGTGAGGTACTTTTGTGGTCTCTCCAGCTGTTGCAAATGCCGGGTGAGGTACATACCAAATGGGGCATTGTACTCAATCATGGGTCTGATGAGGGAGGAGTATAGGGGTACAATGACATCCTTGGATCTGGATGTGAATCCCTTCATGATGAGGTGTGCAAGGTAGAATGTTTTTCTAACCACTTTAGCAATGTGGGTGTCAAATGAGAGGTCGCTGTTGACTTGGGTCCCTAGGTCTCTGATTACTTTTTCCGTACTCAGTGGGTTGCTGTCTATGTGATAATTTGTGGGTACTTTGTTTTTCCCAAAGGGGATGACTATACATTTAGTTTAAGGCCGTGACTCCGGCACCAGTTGTCCATTTCTGTGAGGCCTTTTTGTAGGATGTATGTGTCCGCTGGTGTATCGACTATGGCGCCTAGTTTGCAGTCATCTGCGAACTTTGTCAGCCACAACCCTCCCATGTTTGCTTTAACATCTGAGAAATAAATGCCGAACAAGAGGGGTCCCAGGACAGATCCCTGTGGGACACCACTTGTGACTGGCTTTGAGTCTGACATTGCTCCAGCGATTTTAACTTTATGGGTTCTGTACTTTAGCCAGTTTGCAACCCATCTAGTGACATAAGGGTTTACGTTTAAGCTGTTGAGCTTATCTATGATGCCTGAGTGGGGTACTGTGTCGAAGGCCTTAGCCAAGTCCAGGTAGGCTGTATGGACTGCTGTGCCCTCATCAATGGCTCTAGTGACTGTTTCAAAAACGTCAACCAGGTTCAAAAGGCAGGATCTGCCCTTTACAAAGCCGAACTGGGTGGGGTCAAGTGTTTGTAGGTCCCCTATGTCTCTGTTTATGAGTTCCATAATGATTCTTTCCATAGCTTTGCAGACCAGGCTGGTTAAGCTTATGGGGCGGTAGTTCCCAGGGTCTGTAGAGGTACCCCTTTGTGGAGTGGGACCATTGTTGCTGTACGCCAGTGTTCAGGTACATATCCTGTAGTAAGGCTAAGGTTAAATAGCATTTTTATGTGCGGGTTTAGCTCCTCTTGGAGTTCACTTAGCACGCAACCCGGGATACCGTCAGGTCCCATTGATGCTGTGTTTTTAGCTTTGTTGAGGGCGGTTCTCACTTGGACATCTGAGATGACAGGGAGATTACATTCAGCTGGGATAAGTATTTCTTCTTTTGGGGGTGAGGGAGGGGAGAAATTTGCACTGAACCTGTCAGCCAGAATGTTGGCTATATCTGTGGGTTCAGTGTATTTTTTGTTGTTGTGAACTAACTCTGAGCATATCTGAGGGTTTCCGCCCAGGTTTCTAACATAGCTTTAGAAGGCTTTGTGGTTATCTTTAGTGTCCTTAGCGATTTTTCTCTCAAAGTTGGCCTTGGATGTTTTTATGAGAGGACGTAGTTTTCTGCTAATGTTGATCAGAGATGTCTTCCCTTTATGGGATTTTGCTCTGATGTGCAGTAGCTTCCTTCTTTTGTTATACAATTTGTTAATGGCTGAGGTCCACCAGACAGGACGCTTGCCTTTGGTGGAGAGGGACTTGGATTTATTTGGGATTGCATGATCTATGCATTCTTGGAGATGTCCATAGAAAGCATTTGTGAAGGATTCGGCATTGTGGGATGTGGTATCCACTGGCCCAGTGGGCTTAAAGGATACCATCTCAGTCTTAAGAAGAGTGAAGTCTGCTTTTGAGAAGTTTTTCACTGTGGTCTTTTGTGCTGGGGGTGGAGGTGGGATATGTATATCCAGGGTGATTAGTTTGTGGTCAGATCTCACTAGTGAGGGTTATACCTCCAGTGTGGAGCAATTTGTCCCCATGTTTGTGATGATCAGGTCTAGTATATTATCTCCTCTAGTGGGAGAGGTGACTAGTTGTTCCAGTGCATTTGAATTTATGAATTCCAGGAACCTTTGGGCTAGGGTGTTAGGGCTAGAATAATGTACCCAATCTATGTTTGGGTAGTTGAAGTCTCCCAATATGATGGTATTGTGTGATACATTCATATCCTCCAATGTCTTCAGGAAGGCTGAGTGGGGTTCCTGAGATTGGGAGGGTGGTCTGTAACATGCTACCAGTTGTACAGCAGTTTTGCCTATGGTTAGTTGCACCTGTATGGTCTCTGATGCTTCATGTGTTGCTACTAACCTGGAGGTGTGGGTGTCCTCGATGAATATGGACACTCCCCCTCCCTTTGTGGTTCGGCCCGGGTTTTGGGGCCGAAAAGCATGATACGAGGTATAGCCTGGTAGCGCTGGGGTGCTCTCAGGAGCCTTGAACCAGGTTTCAGTTACTGCAGAGACGTCGATGTTCTCCATACTGAGGAGTGCATCGAGTGCCTGCATCTTGAGATTTAGACTTCTGGCGTTGAGCAGCATTACCCTTAGTTTTTTTCCATTTTGTTTTCTAAGGAGGTGGGTTTGTCTTTTGAGCCTTGCCTAAAAAAGGCACTATGGGGGTGGCAAGAGCCTTAGCCAATATCCGGAAGCCCAGTGGTGACAGGTGTAAGCAGTCCCTTGCGAAGCAGCGTGGCTTGTCCAACATGTCATCCCAGGCAGACAGACATTGGATCCCCTTAGAATGACACCAGTACTTGAGCCAATTATTAAAGCTGATCATCTTGTCTTTGTATTGTGGCATAATTCTTGGTGAGGGCAAGATGCTGCTCAGGGTCAGGGTCATACTAGCCTGGGCTACATAATCGGAGAGCTCCTCTATGTCTTTTTTCATGTAGTCCAGGGAGGTACGTCTCAGGTCATTCACGCCAGCATGGACAATGACGGAGTCATATTTGTACTTGCTTTGGAGTGACCTGAGTGCGTGTGTTATGTGGCGGATCCTAGCTCCCGATAGGCAGCTCACAGTCACCCTCTCCTTGTTCAGCCTGGTAAGCGGGACATCAATGTGTCTGACTATAGAGTCACCTATTACTAGTGTATCAGGCATGGTGTTTGGCCTTAAGGGCTGTGATTGGTTGACACACTGATTTATTGAAGTATGTGTTGCATGTGTTTTGTTTTGAGGTGGTGGATTTTGGATGTCTGCTTTGGGAGCCTCTGTTGTTTTGGTAAGTTTTTATTAGAGCCTCCGAGTATGTCTTTGTGTTTTTATGTGTTTGGTTTGCAGTTGTGGTAGGTCTATGTGGGACTGGGTTTGTTGTGTGTGTGTTTACCATCTCCTCCTGTCTGGTCATGCCAGCCCTGAGTTGAGAGAGTTCAGCCTCCAGTTTGGCTATATAGTTGCATCTCTCACATGTATTTTTGTTTGTTGGGAGGAGGAGAGGGTTGTCTGTGTACATGAGACAATTGTAGCATTTGATTCATAGACCTCAATGTTTTGCCAGAGATGGCCTGCATCTGTCACCTCTGGGCTTCCAGATACTGGCCAAGGCTCTTGCCACCCCTATAGTGCCTTTTTTAGGTGGTGTTCCAAAGACCAAATTACCACTGTAACAGCTACAAACAAATGCAATCTGAGGGTCATGCTGCTCAACGCTAGAAGTCTAAATCTCAAAATGCACTCCTCGAAACACTCCTTAAAATGGAGAACATCGATATTTGTGCTGTAACAGAGGCCTGGTTCAAAGCTGCAGAAAGCACACCTGCACTACCAGACTATAACTCATCCCACACCTTTCGACCCCAGAACTTGGACTGAAGCTCTAATGGTGGTGGTGGTGTTTCCATATTCATAAAGGATGCACACACCTCCAGACTGGTAGCCCAACATAATGCATCAGAGATACTTCAGGGTGCAGCTAACATTGGAGCGATTTAGGTCGTAGCCTGTTATAGGTCCCCAACCACATCCCAAGGCACTCACTCCACGTTCCTAAGCACCCTGGAAAATATTAGGGTCCACCCTAACACACTCATACTGGGTGACTTCAACTACCCCTCCACTAACTGGGAAAACTACTCATGCACCAATACACTTGCCCAACATTTCCTGGAATTCATTAATTCCAATGCCCTAGACCAGCTCGTTCTTACCCCCACTAGAGGCAGCAATATCCTTGACCTGGTCATTACTAACATGGGCAACCATTGCTCTACACCAGTAGTCAACTCCTCCCTGGTTAGATCCAACCACAAACTAATCACTTTGGAAATCCACATCCCCGCCCGCCACAAAGGTAACAACCATGAAAAACTTCTCCAAAGCTAACTTTGGGCTCCAAAGAACAGAGGTGGCCAACTTCACGGCACCCATGCAAATGGAGAATAGTTGCATGACCACCGAATCATACACCAATGCACTGTATGACCACATACACAAATGCATGGATCTTGCCATACCCAATAGAACCAAGACGCTCTCCTCCAAAAAAAAGGAAGCTAATCTGGTGGTCCCCTGCCATAAACAAACTCTACAACAGAAGGAGGAAACTGATGCAGAATAAGGTGAAGTCCCAAGACTGGAAAAACTCCTTTCTCAGCCTCAACAAAAAGTTGAGATCCCTCATCGAATCCTCTAAAGCTAGCTATGAAAAGAGAATTGCAGCAGATAGTAAAGACAACCACAAGGCCTTCTATAGTTATGTAAAGAACCTCCACAGCAATACTCAGATTTACTCTGAGCTACTGCACAATGGTACCTCCTATACCAAGCTAACAGATATTGGCACTATACTGGCCGACAAATTCAGTGCCAACTTTACCCCCCCCAAAGGACCAATCACAATACCAGCAGATTGCCAGGTACCCAGTACTACTGCTGCACAGGTTAAAACAGCACTGTTCAAGGCCAAGAATACAGCTTCTATGGGACCTGCCAATATCCCTGGCTGTGTTCTACATGAACTACAGAGTGAACTGGCACCTCACCTGTGTGCCCTGTTCAATCACAGCCTCACCTCAGGCTTTGTCCCTACTTAATAGCGCACTGCTATAGTCATCCCTCTCCACAAAGGAGGAGCGACTACAGACCCTGGGAAATATTGTCCCATTAGCCCGACAAGTTTGATATGCGAAGCTATGGAACACATCATCATGGACCTAATAATCAAGGATATAGGGAATCTCCAATGTCTGGATCCCACAAAGTTTGGTTTTGTGAAGGGTAGATCATTCCTATAACTTGGTCGACTTCTTTGAGTCAGTCACCAGAGCTGTGGATGAAGGTAAGGTGGTTTATATGGCCTACTTTGATGTGGCCAAGGCTTTTGATACCATTCCCCACTCAGGAATCATAGAAAAACTCACTAAGCTAGGCATCAACCCCTACATCACTAGGTGGGTTGCAAATTGGCTCACAGACAGAACCCACAATGTGAAAGTAGCTGACTCCAAGTCAGACTGCTGACCAGTCATGAGTGAAGTGCCACAGGGATTGGTCCTGGATCCTCTCCTGTTTGGTATCTACTTCTCAGAGGTCCAGTCCAACACGAAGGGACTCTGGCTGACAACGTTTGCAGACGACTGCAAGTTGGGAGCCATTAACTTCCCAAGTGATGTTGACATTCTACAGAAAGGCCCCACTGAGACCAACAACTGGTGTCAGAACCATGGTCTTAAGCTCAATGCCAAAAAATATGTGGTAATCCCCTTTGGGAAAAGCCCAGTTCCCATGAACTACCACATCAATGGTAGTCCACTGAACACAGAAGGTGTTGTAAGAGATCTGGGAACACAGGTTGAAAACAACTTCTCTTTTGACCACCACACTGTCACTGTGGTCAGAAAGTCCTTCTATGTGGTACATATCATTACTAAGGGCTTTGCATCCAGAAGAAAGAAGTCATTGTCTCCCTCTACTCTTCCCTCATTAGGCCAATCATCGAGTACAATGCCCCATTTGGCATGTACCTCACTAAACACCTGCAACAACTGGAGAGGCTGTGAAAGTACCTCACAAAGAGGATCCTAGGCCTTAAACACTTGTCCTATATGGACAAACAAAAATCTCAAACTATTCTCTGTCTCATATCACCTACTTAGAGGCAATCTCTGCTTGACTTACAAAGCCATGTCTGACCCAGCTCTGTTAGAAATGCTACAACTAAAGAAATCCCAATCTCTCTGCACCACATGCTCCAGATACCTCAACCTCATTACCACAATCAACAGAACATGCTGGAGGGGCAGGTTCATAACCCAGAGACTGCCCATGCTATGGAATAGACTTCCCATACATGTCAAACAGAGCACCTCATGGGCCTTCTTCAAGAGAACTCGAGTGGATGGGAAAGAGAAAATTCATCCCGGGGATCACTCCAGTGGCTCTACTCTACAGAGGCACTGGAAACTAAGGTCAGGTGACACTATGCCAGAGTAATCCTATGGGTTAGGCTTGTAAAGGCTCCAGGGCCATTAGCCTAGTACACACCTATGAATAAAGTGAGACAGTATGGTGATAGAGAAAGGAAACATTTACATTTCCACAGTTTAATAATCTCTGCATGAAGGAGGCAGCATTTAACATGTGTGGAAATGGTCTCAAGATGGTAAATGAAATATTTCTGAGATTTTACCTCAGTCTATCAGGGTAACTTCATGTAAAAGAGCACAGATGACTGGATTCCTTTGCAGGGTATTACTCCACTATTTACAAAAGGAGTCCATTTACAGAGTGGCAATGGGCTTGGACTCACTAGTGGGGGATAGAGGTATGGACAGCATGGTTTGTTGACATGTGGTGTGTGTGTGTGGTGCATGGCTCTGGGGCACAGCAAGTAATTCGACTAAAGATGCTTCCATATTAGTAAAACAAATTCACCAAACAAAATAACAATTTAGCATCCACCCATTATACTATGGTTTCAAATTACAGATATGTTTAACTTTCAGACAAGTATTTACTAATATTTTTAGCCCTCATCAAACTTGTGAGAGTATACAGACAGACAGGGCTAGAGTAAAAGGACATCTTAACTGTTACTGACAGAAGTAAATGACATGCACACAACAGAAATAGGTTTGAATACCACAGCCTGTACATTATGCAAATAAAATGTGCAATTTAAATTTCATTATTTATTTATTTTATTTGTATTTGTTTATGGGGTAATACACTGAATCTCAATGGACGATTTGTAGGCTCAGTCTTGTTGAATACGATCACATAAGAAATGAACAAAACATATTTAGAGATACAAGGATATGCTAAACTCATAGATGCAAGAATATGCTACAACATTTAGTTCAAGAAGCAGTTAATGTCATAACATGGATGGAAAAATGGAATTATTCTTAGCGATTTATGGATAATGACTGACAAGACTTGTGCTAAAGGGAGAGCAGCATATCATCATACAGAGAGGTATGAAGAGTTTAGGAGAGGCAAATGAGAAACGTTGCAAAGAAGAATACCATGAGAAGACAGAGAAAAATGCAAAAGGTACATAGAGGGCAGAGGAGTAGAAAGGGTAATGGTGTGAGAGATGCAAAGACAAAGTAAAAATGAAACATAGTAAGTAAGAGGATGACAAGACCAGACAGGGAAGGATGAAATAGGGATAAAGGGGAGTGAAAGACTTGCACGGTTCATATAACATGACCCAAGTGAGTGCAGTTGCACATCAAACCAATTTTCCAAGATTACACCCACAAGTGACTTTTGCCCCTAGTTTATAATGTTATGTAAATGTTTAGAATACATTAAAATATCCAAGTAACAATGCATTCATTTCATTTCTTCTAAATATTGACAGACTGTGCATCTAAGGTTCACAATGCTCCAATAACTACTGATGGACTGTGATGATCTAAGGTTCAGAATGCTCGAAGAACAACTCTAGCAGTCAGGCACAGGAGATGACACAGTAGAAGATGCTCTTCCATGTGTGTACAACTTGGAATTTACAGGAATACAAAGAGTAGATTCTAGTCAGCATGGTTGCCACTCACTAAAGGATTTTTTTCCCAAAAGGGGGTTGTTCTAGTGCTGTAAACACAGGTGCCTATAATATGATCTCAAAGGATACATCACCACTGTGTGCAGTCAGGAAGTGATGAGCTGCATGACAATCATCTAACCTTGTAGCTAATCCAGTACTCAGTCTTTGCACAGCAGGAGGTAAACTGGGTAATGAACAGGTCACGTTCACAGGAAAACTGTATAAACAAGTACAGAGGTAAGACATGGCAGCAAGAATAATCCATCCATTCCTGAAAATGGCACTGAACCTTAGGAAGCCCACCTCCCAACCTAGTAAAGCTGTACATTTAATCTAATCCTCACTGGAAAGCAGAATGGGATAACATGGAGTGGTAAGGTGCCATGGAGAAAACAAACAGCAGTTAGGCAGGGGGGAGGAGGAGTGGGTGTGTATGCATACACATTATATTTACATATACTACATAATTACACACACATACACGTGCATATATACATATGTGTGTGTGTGTATGCATACATATATTTATGACAAACGTGTGTGTGTACACACACACATATATATATATATATATATATATATATATATATTACATGTATCTATTACATAGACACATGAACAGATAATTGTTAAAAGCAAGCATTACAGTAGACACATTGTGCTGATCATTGAAGAAAAGGTGCAATGGTGAAACTTTAAGGTGCTAATAGATAAATAGAATGGTCCACATTGAGCGTCCATTTTCTTACTTCCTACATCCTAAACCACTCTCATCTTCATTACTCTTACTCAACATTTCCCTGTGATATTTAGTACATGACAGAAATTTTCCCCTTCTGCCTCACTGTCTCCCCAACAAACCTCCACTGATCTTATAAAAAAAAAACACTGTGTACTATACCTGGTACAAGATTTTATACTCCAGACTGGCTGTAAATTTGCTACCAAAAATTGCAAGAAACCAAATTAGTGCATAACAAAGATTTGTCCCAATACTGTTTACCAGTATAGAAGAGATCAGATCAGCAGTAACAGCAAAAAGTAATACACAGAAAGTTTCCAGAGGCACAAGAACGTGAAGCCACAAAGCTGATAAGATTAGGGTCACTTTCATGGAGGAGGATGGTTACTATACAACTTATCCTGGTGTATGTAGTGATCATGTCTGCCACCTTAATATAAAATAGGGGCACAGACTCACTGACCAGAGTACAGGAAGGCAGTGTGGTGGCTGCAGCATAAACCCTTTAAAGTTGGCTTGTGGATGTTTTGGGTAAGAACTAGGATGGCATAAATTATATCTTCTAGCAAGGTGGCCTTGTTCAATTTAATGAGTATCAAAGTAAGGGAAAATGCATCAGCAAAAGAGAGAGGCATTTGTGACTGGAGGAATGTATCGTACTTCTCAGCTGTCCAGATTTTAGCAAGTGTCCAAAGCTGTCTCATATTTTTGATCTATTCTTCATAAAATTTGTGGTTTCAGAGAAATCATTGAAGACTGAGGTCACTAAATAATGACAGACATTTCAGCTTCAGACTTCATCTCCTTCAGAAAAAGGATATCAATGCAAAACATATAATGCTAGTAACTTTTGGGCTTTTCCTGCCATTATTTTTGTCTTTGTCCATGTTTCTTGTGTTAAGGATTGAAAGGAAAGCACAATGCTGGGTCATGAAAGAAAAAAAAGGACGCAGTCAAGTGTGAGGAGATGAAAATGGGACAAAATTAGCACAAACAGCTGGTCTGCAGATCAGCACACAGAGTAAATAATATCAAGCTTGTTGCTCGCATGTGCACTTCTGCAGAGCAAAAGGAAAGTAGGTACCAGGGAACAAGTCTTCGTAAGAAATGCACCAGAATCAATTGTCAATCTTTCAGATAAGATTGTCTTCAAACAAATCAGTCTATGAGCTCAGACTTTAGTGTTGCTTTACATAAGAGAATTTTTGAAGATCACAAATGCTTAGTATCTGAGTAGTAATACATGCTAGGGACTATAGGAAAACTGGATTATGGTTGGCAGTTAATCTCTTGCTACTTTGGTTGTCTAGAATTCTGCTCACTGAAGAAAAATCTCAGGCATACTGATACACACTAATAACAGATTACCAAAATTTTGCTGGGAAGTATTGTGATTCATCAATAAATGCAAGCGTGTGTTAATAGAAATCAAGGCAGCAGTTAATTGGAATAGGAAACATCTGATTATAGCCCATTTCATGTATGCCTGGGCTCCCTGAAGTGGTTTTCTTAAGACCTACTACCACTGATGTACATAACCTGTTTACACTGCAATGTTTTCACTACAGAAACTCATATTTACAAGTTGTTACACCACAGAGACAGTTGATCACTTAACGCTACTGTGATGGGGCACTAAATACTACACTCACAAGCCTGGGGTATCAGTGAGAGGTTTCCAGGGTGTTGGTAGCACCATGGAAGTCTAACACTGTATCTTATCAAGTCATACTTTTTTAAAAATGTGCCCAGATAAGCAGATAGATGCTTTTTCTCTGCACTTTGAATGAAACAAGTTTCTTCACACATTGAAATACAGAAAGACTAGCTGTCATTCAATACATGTTGTACAAAAGTTACAAAACCACAATATCACACTTGTACTCCTGTATGCAGCTACACTGTTATAAGCTTATCCTGACAAATTCACAGCCATGTGTGACACAGGCTCTCCATCCACAAAGAAATGAAGTCCTTAGAAGGACCATGTAGGAACTGTTCAGCTTGTGTCACTCCTCATTTGGTTATGGGAAAAGGCTTCAGTCATGGTAACTCTACTACTATTACCGCTGTTGCAAAGCAATTCAAACATGGTACTGACAATGGGCACACTAAAAGCAACCCCCCAGTATTCCAAAGGCACCTGTAAATAAGACGTAACCAGCCCTGATGCAGTGGAAGATAGTCCTCATATTTTTAACTAAGAGATAAACATACAGAGTTAAGTTAATAAGTGATAGCCGATGAGGCCTATGAAGACTAAAATGTCAAGCTTTTAGTGGCAACATAAAAAAAATATTCTAAATGAAGTATAAGTAGTCCTACTGGTGCCCTTGAGTAGAATAACTCTAAGATGACTTCCCTGCTTACTTTAGCAGAAGCATATCAGCATCAAGTGGAATGGAAATCAAAACAGAAGTAAATAAAAATAAGGCAGCAACTGAATGTGCAAAAAAACAAAGAATATAAGGTGAAGGATCCAGTGAAAAGGCAAGAAATGTGGAAAATGCATAAATACAGTTGCAAGTACAGAAACTCTTGGAACAACCTCATGTTGATTAGGATCGAACACAGGAGTGGTTAAGGAGAGGTGAATTTAAACCAAAACACTAAAGGTTAATATTGGCAGCCCAAGATAGTGGACTATGTACACAATGGTTTACAAAGTCCATTGAACATGTGGGAGAAACAGACAAATGTAGGTTTTGTAAAACAGAATTGGAAACAGTTGCACACCTTGTTGTTGGGTGTGATACAGGAAGTGCTGTATACCGAAAGAAATAATAATGTGGCAAGACTGTTGTACTGGGGATTGTGCAAACATTATAATATCAAAGTAGGTGAAAAACATTGTAAACATGAACCCCAAAGCATTTTAGAAAAGTATGAAGCTTATAAGACTTGGGGTCACCCATTATCAACAGTTCAAAAAACAGATGCAAACCAGACACAGTAGTCCACAAAAAGATGCTAAAAGTAGCATTAATTATTGAAATTGCTGCACTCAGTGACTACAGGGTCTTATGTACAGAGAGACAAATTCATAAAATAACAGGATTTGCAGGCAGGAACAAGGACAATGTGGAAGAAAGATACCCAGACAGTTCCAATAATAGTAGAAGCAATGGGTCTTATAAAAAAGATTTTACAATCGTACTTGCTATGTTAACGACAGATGTAACTCCATATGAATTGCAGGAGAAGTAATTACTGGGCATATTGCTGGTTCTGTGCACAGGACTTCTGGCTAATAAAGACAGAAAATACTAATGAACTTAAAATCATACTTTGACTTAGGAATGGGGTGCATTCTCGTCCTGGTATTAGAAATCCAAAAGATGTGGAGAAATAAAAAAGGGACTATCTAGCAGCTGATGACCTGCTCTCTTTTTCAACTGAGAAAACACGGGGTTTCACCCACAAAGTTCACTCTTCAGTGAGGGCTAGTTCTGGACTCTACAATGAAACATGTAGCCATAATTAGATGTCCTAATGAACAGGCGAGTGTGTGAGTAAGCCCAAGACAGTTTATGCCCACAACCCTGTGAGTACCCAACATGGCTACATACAACATACTTGCCACACTGCAACCTGATAAGTCAATGACCTCTAAGCCCCAAAATTTTCATCCCTGAAGGATCACCCCAAGTAGGGGAGAAGAGGAAAACCCAATGTGAAAGATGACAGTGGTTGTCTACATCACTGCAGCCTGAACAGAAACTAATAGTTCATGGAGAAATGTACAACACTGTTCAGAGGTCAGCACTGGCCAGGAAGGAAAAAAAAGTCAGATAAAGCAATAAAGTGAAACAGAACAACCACTGGAAAGGCTGATTACACTCAGGATTCTACACCAAAACATTCCAATTTATTGTATCCCTTTTCAACAACAAAAGGAAAGAAACAGACTATGTTAACACACTTAGATTGATAACTAGACAGGCATACGAAAGGTACTGTGCAAAGTGGATAAGCAGTCCAGGTTGCATAGAGACTATCTTTATCTTTCTAACACACAGCTGTCCATTTAAGAAATGGGACATTTCCTGGACTTTGACAATCAAACTGTCTGCTTTAACATTTGCTTCAGATGCAAACAGACCATAATGAAAATAAAAATAGTAAAGTTCTTAGTGAAATGGATTTATGACTGTTCCTATCTCCCATTCATGTATCATTTTAGATATGACATACACACCTCTGTTGAAATACTGGAGGACAGTTTACATAATTTACTCATGGCTTTCCAAGTCTTTACAGGGTTCTGAAAACCTAACATTTCAGAAGAGTGAACCGTCGGTGTCAGTAAGCCCAAGGCCTGTTTGAAATGAGTTATAAAGGATAATGTAGTCCATGAGACAGAATGCATTAATTCAGTTTCGCAGTCTGGAACCAACTTCATTTTGCAAATTTTATACACTGCATCATTGGCTTATAAATTTAATAAGGTATCACAGTCCCTCAAGGGCAGAAGCAATAAAACTAGATTCTTAGATTAGCAAGGTTTTCATGGGATGGCTGCTGCTCTCAATTCATTTGCATCTTTTCTTTATTACATGCATTGTGCTAGGTTGCACTTGGGTCAGTTTTGAAAACATGAAAAACTGAACATGTTCCGCTTCTCCAGAGCTAAAAATACATCTGCATGCAGGAACATATGCATCTAAAACAGCACATAACCACAATTTCACTTCTGTCCGTCCTATAATACATGAACTTGTTGCAGACATTAAAA
Source organism: Protopterus annectens (assembly GCF_019279795.1). Lineage (NCBI taxonomy): Eukaryota > Metazoa > Chordata > Ceratodontiformes > Protopteridae > Protopterus > Protopterus annectens. The sequence goes on from NC_056739.1 coordinate 298,612,165, forward strand.
AACTGTAAAGCACCTGGAGACGAATAGGGCATCATTTTATATATAATTTTTTCCAGAATGCTCAAGTATTATGTATACAGAAAGCTGATGAATACTGTTTCCTCCTCCCAGCTTGTGACATACAAGCCTGATTGAGTGTCTTTTCAAGGAGATGCATAAAATTGAGCACTAGCTGTGCTCGGAATATATAAAATCAGTAATACCATGGGCTCTAGGAATTTCCTATATGACTTCATACTGTGCAGCTCTAGACACCTTGAAAGCTTGCCTGGCCCTACAACAGTTCATGCAAAAAACTCAATCAGTAACAGACCAGTGAACAAAATTAAAGGACTGCCACATTTAGGAATTCAATGGAGTAGGTAACTGTGGGATTACTATAACTCAGCTCTGAATACAAGAGGCCTACGGAGAGAGAACAAAACATTCAGACCTGTAATTCAAAACTTATTTTGAAAACAAAATGCTACTTAGTTTTTAAATTACTTTAAATGTTACAGATTTATCTTGCTTTCAGATTCTAACCATGCACTATGCTGTCCCGTCCCCATCAAAAAGGTAAAGTCACTCAAGTTATATAAAACTTCACTGACATTAAAAAGTTGCAGAGTTAAACCTGGAACTTCTCTATTTGTACAAATGCAAACATTAGCATTTGCTTTACAGTTGTTTCTTAGGGCTGAAAGTATATTCAATCTTCACAAAGTTTAGCACTCATAACCTTCACCTTTACATCTCCAAAATGTGGAATGCTTCCTAAGTAGCCAACAGCTCCAACCAACTAGGAAGCTCACCATACGGGTAAACATGCATTTCTTTATACTTACTAAAAGGTCTTCTGATGAATGAATGATTCAGGGTTTACCACAGATATTAATTACAATTATTAAAACTAAAATGTGTGACAAACTCTGTGGAACAAGGGACTCCAACTCAAAAATGAGGAACATTCATTGTAATGACATACACTTGAGAGGTATGGCAGGGCTGCAGAAGTGCTTTGCAAGTTTTTACAGATTTATTATGAAAACAAGAAAGACCAGAGTATAAAAATTGGTAGTAACCCTGCCCACATCCTAATGTCGATAGCCATACATTTCTGAATTAATTTTGTATCTCAGCCATTGTAACCACCACGACCACTAAATAAAAACTACACATCCTTTAAATTACTTCTGTCACTTTCAAGAAAACAATCAAGTATCAGTGTTGGCTACTCAGTCCAAGTACAGTAAATTTCCAAGAACCAGTCACAAAAACCAGTACGATGGAAACCTTTGTTATGATGATATATTTGTAATTAATTGCTATGTTAATCAAATTGTTAATCACTATGTAATCCAGTGTAACTACTGTCTGTTTAACTGTGGAGCTTTTCTCCTCGGGCCTCTGCTGAAAATGGACCTACATCCAATTGGACACTTCCGGTCAACAAATGTAAATAAATAAATAAATAAAATGACATTTGTAAGCCACCATTAATATAAATCTTTGAAGTCAGAGACTGCAGGTTTTCTATCCAACATCTTGGTACAAGGACACCTGTGCCTAAGTGTAATGTGTTCAGACAATGGGGTTGTTTAAATAGGGAATGCCAGTGCTGGCATGAGAGGAGCTGAGCAGTACAATCCCATTTACCTTCATAGGGACCTGCAGTCGAGTTCCCTACACCTCCAGGGGTCAAGTACAGGAGAATGCAAAAAGGAAAGGCTCATCCAGACTCTGCTACACTTTGCTGTGAAGGAAAGGTTAGTTTGCTATTATTTTTTGTATTTCTGTATTGCCTTTCTATATTTTGAATACTGTAGTTTGTTTTCTTTACCTTGTGTTTTGCTTGCATTCTGTTTAACAGCATATTAAAACTTCAAAAGAGACCACAGCTCTCTCTGTTCTGAGTCAGGCAGAATTTAAATACCACTGTCTTTCTAGTTGCCCGCCTCTTATGTTAATCTGACCATATATCTCATTTCTCTCTACTTTCACTGGCTTATGTGAGTAATCACAAAACCATCACTTTTGAAATCCCACCCCTTCAATTATTTAAATTTATTGGCCATCCTACAGTATTTCATAGTACCAAAATACAAAAGTAACCACCCCTTTCAGTCCATCTTGCTGTTTTAAAAATAGTAACTCTCCACTAAACCTTAACTTTTTAAACAGGTAAAACTCAAGTTACCTACTTTCATATCTAACTTCTCTAGTGCACACTGCAGAGTGCATTCTTTCAATCTTACCTTTAAGCATCCCTGTTACTAGCACTTTCTCTAATACGTAAAAAGATCATCTCTACTTGACTCCAAGTAGACTTTTCTCTATCTGTTAAACCTAGCACTTGCTCCTACAGTACTTATTACCTTGATACGGCACTCTTATAGATAGCACCCCAAAAAGGCAAACCCCCATTTCTCGGTCCTCCGTCCCCGGAATCTCTTTTAAAGTTTTTTTGTCTAGTCCTTCTAGCATGTCGAGGGATCAGTTGCTAGTGTCCTCTCCTGCTCAGCTGGTGAACCTGGGAATATTGAGGCAATGTTACAATTGCCTCATGTACACAGACAACCCTCTCCTCCTCTCACAAAACACAAATACATGCGAGAGATGCAACTATACGGCCAAACTGGAGGCTGAGCTACATGAGTTACATGCCACCCTCACAAACTCAGGAACCTCACATGGCCTTCCTGAAAACACTAGAGGGGATAAATGTATCACCAAACACCATCATACTAGGTGACTTCAATTACCCTAATAAATCTTGAAAGGCACATGTGCTTTGTGTAAGGGACAAGCCAATTGAGTGGGATGGTTTGTTGCTGCTGAAATGATGGCATAGTGTAGGACAAGTCAATGTAAGTGACACATTTGTGTAAGAAAAGATGAAATAAGAAATGTAAAAATTGTTTGTCCTGCCAGTGCAACTCCAGCCAGTCTGAAATGAGAACTTGAAACTGGTCAAGTGAACTTTCAGTGAGTGAGTAGTAACTGTTCACTTATAGAAACTTTCCTTGCTGTCTGATGGACCCACCCTTTTGATCTTCATTCTAGCAAGCTTTTTTCCCTGTCCAAAAAAATGACAGATAATGAAGTTATATAAGTGGTGCTTTTTCATCCGTGCTTTGTACTTGGGCCAGGAAACAATTAAGATTTTGTGAGAACATTCCATCCTGACATACCTATAGGTGAGCAGTAACATTATTTAAACCTAAAAAAAAACTAATACATATTAAAAATAAACTTAACTTGTTGAGTTTCACCCTGTTTCCTACCTGTTGATACTGTTGATAGCATAGCTCAGATCAGATTAGTTGTTCCCATTTTAACCAGTTCTTATTCACCAGGCAGGAATCCAATGATTTAGTGCTTTCAGACAAGAACAACAGGCTTTCCCAGCTGAGCTTGTTGGGTTTCCCACAATACCTAAGGAAGGGGTCATGTGCAGTGATGGCATAAACACACCTCCCCAGATTCCTACACCACCCTTATGAATGCTACAACACTCCCTCCATTAAGTAGTCCATGTGTTCATAGGTTCATAGGTTCATAGGTTCATACTAGGCTATCTGCCCGAGGGCATTTACAAGCCTAGCCCATAGTTTTGTGGCTTACGCCACCCCTTTAGTATGGGGAACTATACCCATTATTTTGCTGTGCCTCTGTTGAGCAGTGACACTGAGGTAATCCCTGGGGTATATCTGCGATCTCCCATCCATTGGTCAAGATTTCTCTTGAACAAGGCCAGCGAGGTGCTCTGCCTCACATATACCGGGATTTTATTCCACAGCATAGGGAGTCTTTGGGTGATGAATCTATCCCTCCAGCACGTCCTATTAATAGCCGTGTCGAGGTTTAAGTCTCCGCCCTTGTGGCTCTGACGGATCTAGATTTTTGAGGTGAAGCATATTCATCAAATCTGGGTTTGACATGGCCTTGTATGTTAGGCAAAGGTCACCTCTGAGCAGCGGTGGCGACTGAATAGAGCTGGAGTTCTTTCAGTCGGGCAGCATAGGACAGATGTTTGAGACCCTTTATTCTTTTGGTGAGGAACTTTGTGGCCTTTCCAGCTGCTGCAAGTGTCGGGTCAGATACATTCCGAATGGGGCATTGTACTCGATCATTGGTCTGATGAGTGATGAGTATAGGGAGACTATGACCTCCCTTGATCTAGATGAGAATCCCTTCATGATAAGGTGGGCAATGTAGAAGGTCTTCCTAACTACTTTAGCTACATGGGTGTCGAATGACAGACTACTATCAACCTGGGTCCCCAGGTCCCTGATAACTTCTTCTGTACTCAGTGGATTGCCACCTATTTGGTAGCTAGGGGTAACCTTGTTTTTCCCGAAGGGTATGACTATGCATTTTTGGCATTTAACTTTAGGCCATGGCTCTGGCACCAGTTATCCGTTTCTGTGAGACCCTTCTGAAGGATATCTGTGTCAGATGTGTTTTCTACTATGGCCCAGTTTGCAGTCATCTGCAAACTTTGTCAGCCATAACCCTCCTGTGTTTGCTTGTACTTGGAAAAGTAGATGCCAAACAAGAGTGGGCCCAGGACTGAGCCCTGTGGTACACCACTTGTGACAGGCTTTGAGTCTGACATGGCGCCAGCAACTCTGACCCTGTGGGTTCTGTCACTCAGCCAGTTTGCAACCCATCTTGTGATGTATGGGTTAACATTTAAGCTGATGAGTTTTTCAATGATACCCAAGTGGGGTATTGTATCAAAGGCCTTCGCCAGATCGAGGTAGGCTGTATGGACTGCCTTTCCCTCATCAATGGCTTTGGTGACTGTTTGAAAAAGTCAACCAAGTTTAGAAGGCATGATCTGCCTTTGACAAAGCCAAACTGGGATGGATCCAAAGTCTGCAAATTCCTATGTCTTTATTTATGAGGTCCATTATGATCCTCTCCATGGCTTTGCAGATAAGGCTTGTCAAGCTAATGGGCGGTAATTTCCAGGGTCGGTGGAGGCACTGCCTTTGTGAAGTGGGACCACAGTTGCAGTCGCCACTCCTGGAATGCGTATCCAGAGGTAAGACTATGATTAAACAGCTGTCCTAGCTGTGGGTTTAATTCTCGTTGAGTTTGTGGAGCACACAGCCAGGGACACCATCAGGTCCCATGCATGCTGTGTTTTTTGCTTTGGAGACAGCAGTTCTCACTTGGGCGTTGGAGATGTTTGGGGGGCTGCATTCGCTTGGTATAGATATCTCTCCTTTTGGGGAGGGGAGAAGTTTGCACTGAACCTGTCAGCCAGTATGTTGGCAATGTCTGTAGGATCAGTAATCTTCACATCATTTTGAACTAGTTCTGAGCATATCTGGGAGTTTCCTCCCAGGTTTCTAACATAGCTAAAGAAGGCCTTATGATTGTCTTTTGAGTCTTTAGCAATTTTTCTCTCAAAATTTGCTTTGGATGATTTTATGAGAGCTCTTAGTTTTTTACTTATAGTGATCAAGGGTGTCTTACCTTTTAAGGATTTTGCTCTATCTTGTAGTAGCTTCCTCCTTTTGTTGTAGAGTTTGTTTATGGCTGGGGTCCACCAGAGTGGACGCTTGCCTTTGGTACAAAGAGTCATTGTTTTGCTTGGGATTGCCTTATCCATGCAGTCCTGCAGGTGCTGGTAGAAGGCATTTGTAAGTGATTCAGCGGCTTGAGTACTGTTTTCCGTCGGCTCGGGGGCCTTAAAGGAGACCACATTAGTCTTTAGAAGTGTGAAGTCGGCTTTCGAGAAGTTCTTTACTGTGGTCTTTTTTATTTCAGGTGGGCGTGGGATGAGGACCTCCAGCGAGATTAGTTTGTGATCTGATCTCACCAGTGAGGGGTATACTTCCGGTGTTGAACATTGTGCTCCCATGTTCGTGATGATGAGATCAAGTATGTTTTCTCCTCTTGTGGGGATGGTGACTAGTTGTTCCATGGCATTTGAGTTTATGAATTCCAGGAACTTTTGGCTAGGGTGTTTGGGCTTGAGTAGTGTTCCCAGTCTATATTAGGGTAATTGAAGTCACCTAGTATGATGGTGTTTGGTGATACATTTATCCCCTCTAGTGTTTTCAGGAAGGCCATGTGAGGTTCCTGAGTTTGTGAGGGTGGCCTGTAACATGCTACAATTTGCAGAGCAGTCTTGCCTATGGTTAATTGCACCTGGATGGTGTCCGATGCATCGTGCATTGCCACCAGTCTTGAGGTGTGGGTGTCTTTGATGAATATGGATACCCCCCCTCCTTTCTTGGTATTGTCCGGATTTTGGGGCGGGCATGATAAGAGGTAAAACCTGATAGTGCTGGGGTGCTCTCAGGAGCCTTGAACCAGGTTTCTGTCACTGCACAGACATCGATGTTCTCCATACTGAGAAGGGCCTCGAGTGCGTGCATTTTGAGATTTAGACTTCTGGCATTGAGCAGCATTACCCTTAGTTTTTTTCCTTTTTTGTGTTCTAGGGTGGTAGGTTTAGAATTTGAGCCTTGCCTAAAAAAGGCTGTGAGGTCTATGTGTTGCAGGTGTTGTGTTCTGAGGTGGTGGTTGTTTGGGTGTCTGCTTTGGTGGCCTCTGCTGTTTTGGTAGATTTTTGATCAGAGCCGCCGAGTATGTCTTTGTGTGTTTATGTGTATGATTTGAGGTTGTGATGGTACTATGTGAGACTGGGTCTATAGTGTGTGTGGTAACCTTCTCCTCCTGACTGGTCTTGCCAGTCCTATGTTGAGAGCTCCGCCCAGTTTGGCTGTATAGTTGCATCTCGCATGTATTTGTGTTTTGTGGGAGGAGGAGAGGGTTGTTCAGGTACATGAGGCAATTGTAACATTGCCTCAATATTCCCAGGTTCACCAGCTGAGCAGGAGAGGACACTAGCAACTGATCCTCAACATGCTAGAAGGACTAGACAAAAACTTTAAAAGAGATTCGGGGGCGTGGGTGACCGAGAAATGGGGTTTGCCTTTTGGGGTGCTATCTATAAGAGTGCCGTATCAAGGTAATAAGTACTGTAGGAGCAAGTGCTAGGTTTAACAGATAGAGAAAAGTCTACTTGGAGTCAAGTAGAGATGATCTTTTTAGGTATTAGAGAAAGTGCTAGTAACAGGGATGCTTAAAGGTAAGATTGAAAAGAATGCACTCTGCAGTGTGCACTGGAGAAGTTAGATATGAAAGTAGGTAACTTGAGTTTTACCTGTTTAAAAAGTTAAGGTTTAGTGGAGAGTTACTATTTTTAAAACAGCAAGATGGACTGAAAGGGGTGGTTACTTTTGTATTTTGGTACTATGAAATACTGTAGGATGGCCAATAAATTTAAATAATTGAAGGGGTGGGATTTCAAAAGTGATGGTTTTGTGATTACTCACATAAGCCAGTGAAAGTAGAGAGAAATGAGATATATGGTCAGATTAACATAAGAGGCGGGCAACTAGAAAGACAGTGGTATTTAAATTCTGCCTGACTCAGAACAGAGAGAGCTGTGGTCTCTTTGAAGTTTTAATATGCTGTTAAAACAGAATGCAAGCAAAACACAAGGTAAAGAAAACAAACTACAGTATTCAAAATATAGAAAGGCAATACAGAAATACAAAAAAATAACAGCAAACTAACCTTTCCTTCACAGCAAAGTGTAGCAGAGTCTGGATGAGCCTTTCTGTATGTGCTGTGAATAACAAACTCACTAGATCTCTGAGGAAGTTGATATAATGATCAGCTGTCAATAGCTCCTTAAAGCTTCCTTCATTATCACCTTCTCAGTCTTTATAGGCATCATCATCGTCGGGAACGGCAGAAGGAGTCGAAGGGCGTATCTGCAGTTAAAGAAAAAGGAACTACAAGTAACTTGGGGGGTTCGTCACGGACTGGCAGTTGCACTGATTCGAATGAACATGACCGGAATAGAAACAATGATGGATTCAATTTCAGAGCATGGGCTGAACAGGAGCCGCAACTAAAAACAGGTACTGCTGATACTATTTTTGAACAGTTGGACAGTAAACTTGAGGTGTTTAGAACTAAACTGTATGCGTACAGAAACACTCAAATGGAAATTAATTATTTAAAAGAATGCATCAGAGTGGAGAGAATCCCTAAAGGCTTGCGTTGCTACCGTTTTCCAAACAACGCACACAGGGGCTCTGAACTTTATCAAAGACTGGTAGAACTGTTTAATAGAACGGGTTTGGAAATGTTACAAATGATGATTGATGATTACAAATGTAAATCCAATTGTATTTTGAATGAACTTACTAAGTTGGATGAATCAATTACTGACAATGAGAAATTCATAGGATGTAAGAAAAAGTATGATGACACTTTTACTGAGGTTGACATGCATTGTTTTAAAGTATTAGAAAGAAAGGCTAAAAAATTGGACAGGGACCTTAATGAATACAAGCAATGCATGGCATACCCCACACCTTTCAAAGGGAGAGGTGTGGAGGCAGAACATTATGAAAGAGGTGATTCGAACAACTGTAACAGCAATTTTAGCAGTAATTTTAACAACAATTTTAATGCACTTAACAATTATAACCAGGATGAAGAAATGAATATGTATGACCCCCCCAAGAAGAAGTGAGCGTTTAGCAAGAAGGGAGGGACACAATCAGCAGCAGGGTTTTCAATTGCCCCAGGGGAAACCAGGGGGAACTACGGGTTATTACCAACAACGGACTTGGGGGAGGGGGCGCAAATGAGTAACATTTTTAACATTAATTCTAACACCCCCTGTCATATAGTAGAGGAAGAAAAGCATGGTTGTAGAATTTTCAGCAAAGACAACTTTTATATCTACAACTACACTGATTTACCCATCTCTGTCAAGCATTTTGACTTATTCACCAAGGGGTTGCAATTTGTTCCCAGTAAGCAGAGTTACCTCCCCAATCTTTTGATAGAGCTTAAAACTTTTATCAGAAACCTCAATTTAAATTTATTTTTTAAAAATCAACCACACACAAAAACGCTTTTGATGAGAAGTAGTACCTTCAATCCACCCACACATCCTTCGTTAAAAATATTTGAAGAAATGGTAGAAAAGACTTGGAGGGAAAGCTTCAGGGACCCTAAACGATTGGCTCCCACCAACTTCCCACATGTATTTGAGGAAATCATGAATGACATCAAGACAAGGTGCATAAGAGTAATGAAACCAGACAAAGGAGGGGGTATTGTACTCATGTTCCAGCATGATTACGAGAATTACTTACAAAGTTTGGTACAAAATACTAAAATTTACGAGCTAGTATCTCAAAAAGAGGTGAACACTTCGATTGACAACATAAAGTACGGTCTATATGACCACTTAATGCAGGGTTGTACAGATGAAAAATTATACAACTACTTATTAGTACCCAAACCTAGACCCCCCTCATTGTTTGGAATACCCAAGGTGCACAAGGGCCTGGACCCACTCAAATTTAGGCCTATAGTTGCTGGAGCAGGCAGCACAACAGAACCACTAAGTATATTCATTGATCAGCATCTGAAGGAATATACATCTTCTTTACCATATGTCAGTAGGGACTCATGGGAATTTTTAAGCAACATACCCTCCGACTTGGACAATTCTAATTACTTGATGGTAACAGTGGATATAGTTGAACTTTTCCCGAGTATTCCCACCAGCAGGGCATGGAATGGTTTTCACAGATGATAGCTACTGAAACCAACTTAAATGGTAGTATCATCAGCTTGATCATTGAATTTATGGACATTGTGCTAAACAACAATTTTTTGCTCTGCAACGAAAAATTTTTTAAACAAAAGAGTGGGGTGGCAATGGGGGCACCTTGTGCTACTGCTTATGCCAATATAGTATTACATAAATGGGAGGTTGAATACATACATTCAACAAGTTGGAAGAAATATATCAAGCATTACAGGAGGTTTCTGGATGATATTTGTATCTTCTGGGAAGGTTCTGAAAACCAATTCAAGGAATTTATACAGTATTTAAATAGTTCCACTAATTTTCTTTCATTCACATTTGATATTAGCAATACAGAATTGCATTATTTGGATATCAAATTGAGCAAGAACCTGGAAGGAACTGGATTAATATCCAGTGTGTTCCGTAAGCCCACGTATTCTAACAGTTTCTTGCATTTTGAGAGTGGGCACCCTTTAAAACAAAAAATGGGCATCATTAAGGGGCAACTCATAAGGGCATCAAGAATGTGCAGCACCAATTTGGTGTTTTCACAGGAAATTGAGTTTTTAAAAAAACTATTCTTAGATAGAGGGTACCCCGAACAGTTATTCCAATCTATTAAAGAGGAAATAATACAAAAAAGAGACTGTGAATATCCCCCATTATTATGTACAAGGGTTGAAATTTGTAAAAAGGAAACAGTTGGACTTAATAATTTTTCGAAAAGTTTTGTATATACTTTCACCGAAGATGCATTAATAATAGAAGCTACTATAAGGAACCTTTGGCCTATGGTGACTATGCAGGAGGAAATTTCAGGACTTTTGCCTACTAAAATAGGATTTGTCAAAAAAGCCAATATCAACCTCAAAGGGTTATTTGAAAGGAATTTAACAACTGAGTTAAACTCCAAGAGTAATAGGGCAATTATGCAGTTAGGAACATTTCCATGTGGAAAATGTAAGCAATGCCAATATATTCTACAAGGGGAGCAAGTGCGTATCAAGGCAAGAAACACAACTCTACACGCCAAGGGGCACTTTACATGTAATACCACAGGTGTGGTTTATATTGGTTTATGCCAGACTTGTCAGGCATTTTATGTCGGTAAAACTGACAGAGCTTTTAAACGCAGAATATATGAACATCAATATGACATTGCCAAAGGAAAAGAAACAAATGCCTTTTACAGGCACTCACTAACTTGCCCACAAATGGCCATAAGGTTCTTTGTTATTGACAAAATACAACAGGATCAAAGGGGGGGGGGGGACTGGGAAACCCTTTTAGCTATCAGGGAACTTATTTGGCAGTTGCAATTAAATGCAACAAAGCATCCTGGTTTAAACGAGGCTACTAGTTTGGCTCCAGTGTTAAAAAAGAAAAGGAACACATTATAAAGCCATATAAGGGATTTTAGATTCACATTTAATTCATTTTTACTCATTTCTTATTTTCAATTTTATACTCAATCACTTTTTGTCATGTACTTTATTGTCTAAAAAGGTTTTTAAATAGTATTTGATGTCCATGAACATGATAATGAATTTTTCAAAAAATGAACAGGGTTGTTCTACAAAAAGTCAGGGGTAGAGGGTAAATTATTAATATGTTTAGATTCATTCAGCACACTTTTTAATTTTAGTTTTAGAATGGTTCATTATACAAATGTCAATAATAGTTTAAAAATGTCTTTAAAGTATGTATTTTTATACAACAAGGTTTACAGGGTTAAATAGTCCATTCAGTAATGTATTTAACACTTGATAATTAGCTGTTATGCATCAATTGATTTAATTAAGGAAATGTGCTTTTAATATAAAGTCTTGTCATTTTGTAATGGAGTTACACTTGAGAAAGCCTGGTATGACCAGGCGCTAAAGCTGTAGTAATTCTTGTCCTTCTTTGGTCGTTGGAATAAAAACTACTTTATTGAATTCTGTGGAAAGTTTGTATTTTCATTTGAAGCATTTGTTTCAACTAAAACAGTATTTTAATCAACAGTATTGTGTGGCAGTCAACCAGTGTGTTTGATACCGGACCGCTTGGATCCTTTTCCGGTTTGTTTTACTTGTTAGCTGTGTTTCTTTTCGTGTTTATTAGGGATGCTTAAAAGGTAAGATTGAAAAGAATGCACTCTGCAGTGTGCACTAGAGAAGTTAGATATGAAAGTAGGTAACTTGAGTTTTACCTGTTTAAAAAGTTAAGGTTTAGTGGAGAGTTACTATTTTTAAAACAGCAAGATGGACTGAAAGGGGTGGTTACTTTTGTATTTTGGTACTATGAAATACTGTAGGATGGCCAATAAATTTAAATAATTGAAGGGTGGATTTCAAAGTGATGGTTTTGTGATTACTCATAAGCCAGTGAAAGTAGAGAGAAATGAGATATATGGTCAGATTAACATAAGAGGCGGGCAACTAGAAAGACAGTGGTATTTAAATTCTGCCTGACTCAGAACAGAGAGAGCTGTGGTCTCTTTGAAGTTTTAATATGCTGTTAAAACAGAATGCAAGCAAAACACAAGGTAAAGAAAACAAACTACAGTATTCAAAATATAGAAAGGCAATACAGAAATACAAAAAATAACAGCAAACTAACCTTTCCTTCACAGCAAAGTGTAGCAGAGTCTGGATGAGCCTTTCTGTATGTGCTGTGAATAACAAACTCACTAGATCTCTGAGGAAGTTGATATAATGATCAGCTGTCAATAGCTCCTTAAAGCTTCCTTCATTATCACCTTCTCAGTCTTTATAGGCAACTATCATCACAACCTTCACAAATTATGACTCAATGTTACTACTCCTATATTTCATATAGCAAGACATGTCACCCCACAATTCTCATTCATTATATATACTCTGTAAAGCAGGACAGTTTTCCTGCCATGTTTTTATATAACACATGCAATGTACTGAGAATACTAGAACATTTTATGCATGCATCTAGACTGTTATTGTTCCTGCATGGGAAAGGATTTAACAAATGTGTGGGTTTGTTACACAGTGCGCAAGTGAATTATGTAAGTGTAATGATGCCAATACACAACAAGGATGTACAGAATGCAGTACTTGCAGTGCTGTGTTCTACAAAGTAGCATAACATTTCACAGACCATGCATAAAGCAAGAGTACTGCACATACCTACATGATTTACAGTAAAATGCATAAACACGATGGCACAGTTATTTAAGCAACACTAACTCTGCAGTTACGCAAAGGGGGTCAAGTCATTCACAAGGATGGTGCAGAGGTTCTTGGCCCCTTGACAAAAAAGGTTACGTTTGCCAGGGTGCAAGTTTGGTGACATTACTAAATTCTTTTGAATGTCTTGAGGCTGCACAGGAAGTTGTATTGCGCATAATTGATCACTGGCAGAAAGTTGCAGCTAGAGGCAATCATTTTTCATTTTACTGCCTGCACTGCAATGGCTAGAACATACAGATCTAAAATCAAGCACCACATTCTGAGATAGGGAAACCTTGTGCAGGTACCCACTGACAAACAAACTGGTAGTCTAACAACTCCAAATATGTGGTACATCCAAATTTTGGAAGTCTCATCTCAGTGGATGGAAACCGTAACAAAGCAGAACATATATTGCCACTGAGAGATATCTGAATGCTGCACACTACAAAAAGTACAGTTTTGTACCTACCATAAATGTAGATGTCGATAGACATGCAACTGCAGTCATAACATGTGGGTTGTCCTGCCTCAGGCAGCCCTCGGTCGGCCGGATTCCAAAGTCTGGGTCCGACGTCGGCTGATGTCGCATTTCTCTCCGACGTCAGAGCGGCTGGCGTATATAAGCATCAGCCGACGCCATTTTCTTCAGTGTTTCTTGCCCCAGATGCCAGGTGCCCTCCAAGGAAGGCTGTAATCAAACTGGAAGACAAAAACAGGATTCCAAACAAATACATGAGCAATAAAACAAATACACCATAACAGATATCCCCAGCTAAGAGGAAGGAGGATAGGAGTGGACCCTAAGCATAGAGGGGTATGGAGGGAGGGAAAACCCGACTGCAGTTGCATGTCTATCGGACATCTACATTTATGGTAGGTACAAAACTGTACTATGTCCTTCAAGAATGCAACTGCAGTCATACCATGTGGGTAGAATACCATAGCTTAGCTGGGGGAGGAGGTATGCTCTAGGAAAGAGATGGTGTGGCAATCAAACCCTGCAGGACTGCCAAGCAAAGCCTGCTCTGGATCTGGAATATAGAGGAGATTGTAGTGTTTGGAGAATGTATGCATGGAGCTCCATGTAGCAGCTTCTAGAATGTCCTTTGTAGGCACCCCTCTTAAAAATGCTGTAGAGGTGGCTGTAGCTCTGGTGGAATGTGGTCTGACATAGGCTGGAACAGTCTTTCCATGAAAGGAATAACAGAATCTGATGCAATGTCCAATCCATTTAGAAATAGTCTGTTTTGAAATTGCTTTTCCTTGGACTGCAGGGCGTAAGCTACATTATTAAAATTGGAAGACAAAAACAAGATTCCAAACAAATACATGAGCAATAAAACAAATACACCATAACAGATATCCCCAGCTAAGAGGAAGGAGGATAGGAGTGGACCCTAAGCATAGAGGGGTATGGAGGGAGGGAAAACCCGACTGCAGTTGCATGTCTATCGGACATCTACATTTATGGTAGGTACAAAACTGTACTATGTCCTTCAAGAATGCAACTGCAGTCATAACATGTGGGTAGAATACCATAGCTTAGCTGGGGGAGGAGGTATGCTCTAGGAAAGAGATGGTGTGGCAATCAAACCCTGCAGGACTGCCGAAGCAAAGCCTGCTCTGGATCTGGAATATAGAGGGAGATTGTAGTGTTTGGAGAATGTATGCATGGAGCTCCATGTAGCAGCTTCTAGAATGTCCTTTGTAGGCACCCCTCTTAAAAATGCTGTAGAGGTGGCTGTAGCTCTGGTGGAATGTGGTCTGACATAGGCTGGAACAGTCTTTCCATGAAAGGAATAACAGAATCTGATGCAATGTCCAATCCATTTAGAAATAGTCTGTTTTGAAATTGCTTTTCCTTGGACTGCAGGAGCTACAAAAGCTGTTCAGACTTCCTACTGGCCTTGGTTCTGTCCAGGTAGTATTGAAGTTGTCTGTGAATGTCCAAGGTATGCAAAAGTCTTTCCCCCTTATTCTCAGGATTGGGGAAGAAAGCGGGCAGATGAATGGCTTGATTTAGAGAAACCCTAGATACCACCTTTGGCATAAAGGAAGGGTTGGTCCTTAATGAAACCCTGTCTCTGTGGAAAATAATAAAGGGTGGTATTGCCATTAGGGCCTGTAGCTCCGAAACTCTTCTTGCTGAGGTAATTGCCAACAGGAAAGCTGTTTTCCATGAGAGAAATTGCAAGTCAACTGAAGCTGCTGGCTCAAAGGAGGTAGAGTTAACATTAATTCTAACACCCCGTCATATAGTAGGAAGAAAAGCATGGTTGTAGAATTTTCAGCAAAGACAACTTTTATATCTACAACTACACTGATTTACCCATCTCTGTCAAGCATTTGACTTATTCACCAAGGGGTTGCAATTTGTTCCCAGTAAGCAGAGTTACCTCCCCAATCTTTTGATAGAGCTTAAAACTTTTATCAGAAACCTCAATTTAAATTTATTTTTTAAAATCAACCACACACAAAAACGCTTTTGATGAGAAGTAGTACCTTCAATCCACCCACACATCCTTCGTTAAAAATATTTGAAGAAATGGTAGAAAAGACTTGGAGGGAAAGCTTCAGGGACCCTAAACGATTGGCTCCCACCAACTTCCCACATGTATTTGAGGAAATCATGAATGACATCAAGACAAGGTGCATAAGAGTAATGAAACCAGACAAAGGAGGGGGTATTGTACTCATGTTCCAGCATGATTACGAGAATTACTTACAAAGTTTGGTACAAAATACTAAAATTTACGAGCTAGTATCTCAAAAAGAGGTGAACACTTCGATTGACAACATAAAGTACGGTCTATATGACCACTTAATGCAGGGTTGTACAGATGAAAATTATACAACTACTTATTAGTACCCAAACCTAGACCCCCCTCATTGTTTGGAATACCCAAGGTGCACAAGGGCCTGGACCCACTCAAATTTAGGCCTATAGTTGCTGGAGCAGGCAGCACAACAGAACCACTAAGTATATTCATTGATCAGCATCTGAAGGAATATACATCTTCTTTACCATATGTCAGTAGGGACTCATGGGAATTTTTAAGCAACATACCCTCCGACTTGGACAATTCTAATTACTTGATGGTAACAGTGGATATAGTTGAACTTTTCCCGAGTATTCCCCACCAGCAGGGCATGGAATGGTTTTCACAGATGATAGCTACTGAAACCAACTTAAATGGTAGTATCATCAGCTTGATCATTGAATTTATGGACATTGTGCTAAACAACAATTTTTTGCTCTGCAACGAAAAATTTTTTAAACAAAAGAGTGGGGTGGCAATGGGGGCACCTTGTGCTACTGCTTATGCCAATATAGTATTACATAAATGGGAGGTTGAATACATACATTCAACAAGTTGGAAGAAATATATCAAGCATTACAGGAGGTTTCTGGATGATATTTGTATCTTCTGGGAAGGTTCTGAAAACCAATTCAAGGAATTTATACAGTATTTAAATAGTTCCACTAATTTTCTTTCATTCACATTTGATATTAGCAATACAGAATTGCATTATTTGGATATCAAATTGAGCAAGAACCTGGAAGGAACTGGATTAATATCCAGTGTGTTCCGTAAGCCCGATATTCTAACAGTTTCTTTGCATTTTGAGAGTGGGCACCTTTTAAAACAAAAAATGGGCATCATTAAGGGGCAACTCATAAGGGCATCAAGAATGTGCAGCACCAATTTGGTGTTTTCACAGGAAATTGAGTTTTTAAAAAAACTATTCTTAGATAGAGGGTACCCCGAACAGTTATTCCAATCTATTAAAGAGGAAATAATACAAAAAAGAGACTGTGAATATCCCCCATTATTATGTACAAGGGTTGAAATTTGTAAAAAGGAAACAGTTGGACTTAATAATTTTTCGAAAAGTTTTGTATATACTTTCACCGAAGATGCATTAATAATAGAAGCTACTATAAGGAACCTTTGGCCTATGGTGACTATGCAGGAGGAAATTTCAGGACTTTGCCTACTAAAATAGGATTTGTCAAAAAAGCCAATATCAACCTCAAAGGGTTATTTGAAAGGAATTTAACAACTGAGTTAAACTCCAAGAGTAATAGGGCAATTATGCAGTTAGGAACATTTCCATGTGGAAAATGTAAGCAATGCCAATATATTCTACAAGGGGAGCAAGTGCGTATCAAGGCAAGAAACACAACTCTACACGCCAAGGGGCACTTTACATGTAATACCACAGGTGTGGTTTATATTGGTTTATGCCAGACTTGTCAGGCATTTTATGTCGGTAAAACTGACAGAGCTTTTTAAGCAGAAGAATATATGAACATCAATATGACATTGCCAAAGGAAAAGAAACAAATGCCTTTTACAGGCACTCACTAACTTGCCCACAAATGGCCATAAGGTTCTTTGTTATTGACAAAATACAACAGGATCAAAGGGGGGGGGGGGACTGGGAAACCCTTTTAGCTATCAGGGAACTTATTTGGCAGTTGCAATTAAATGCAACAAAGCATCCTGGTTTAAACGAGGCTACTAGTTTGGCTCCAGTGTTAAAAAAGAAAAGGAACACATTATAAAGCCATATAAGGGATTTTAGATTCACATTTAATTCATTTTTACTCATTTCTTATTTTCAATTTTATACTCAATCACTTTTTGTCATGTACTTTATTGTCTAAAAAGGTTTTTAAATAGTATTTGATGTCCATGAACATGATAATGAATTTTTCAAAAAATGAACAGGGTTGTTCTACAAAAAGTCAGGGGTAGAGGGTAAATTATTAATATGTTTAGATTCATTCAGCACACTTTTTAATTTTAGTTTTAGAATGGTTCATTATACAAATGTCAATAATAGTTTAAAAATGTCTTTAAAGTATGTATTTTTATACAACAAGGTTTACAGGGTTAAATAGTCCATTCAGTAATGTATTTAACACTTGATAATTAGCTGTTATGCATCAATTGATTTAATTAAGGAAATGTGCTTTTAATATAAAGTCTTGTCATTTTGTAATGGAGTTACACTTGAGAAAGCCTGGTATGACCAGGCGAAAGCGCTCGTAGTAATTCTTGTCCTTCTTTGGTCGTTGGAATAAAAACTACTTTATTGAATTCTGTGGAAAGTTTGTATTTTCATTTGAAGCATTTGTTTCAACTAAAACAGTATTTTAATCAACAGTATTGTGTGGCAGTCAACCAGTGTGTTTGATACCGGACCGCTTGGATCCTTTTCCGGTTTGTTTTACTTGTTAGCTGTGTTTCTTTTCGTGTTTATTAGGGATGCTTAAAAGGTAAGATTGAAAAGAATGCACTCTGCAGTGTGCACTAGAGAAGTTAGATATGAAAGTAGGTAACTTGAGTTTTACCTGTTTAAAAAGTTAAGGTTTAGTGGAGAGTTACTATTTTTAAAACAGCAAGATGGACTGAAAGGGGTGGTTACTTTTGTATTTTGGTACTATGAAATACTGTAGGATGGCCAATAAATTTAAATAATTGAAGGGGTGGGATTTCAAAAGTGATGGTTTTGTGATTACTCACATAAGCCAGTGAAAGTAGAGAGAAATGAGATATATGGTCAGATTAACATAAGAGGCGGGCAACTAGAAAGACAGTGGTATTTAAATTTGCCTGACTCAGAACAGAGAGAGCTGTGGTCTCTTTGAAGTTTTAATATGCTGTTAAAACAGAATGCAAGCAAAACACAAGGTAAAGAAAACAAACTACAGTATTCAAAATATAGAAAGGCAATACAGAAATACAAAAATAACAGCAACTAACCTTTCCTTCACAGCAAAGTGTAGCAGAGTCTGGATGAGCCTTTCTGTATGTGCTGTGAATAACAAACTCACTAGATTTCTGAGGAAGTTGATATAATGATCAGCTGTCAATAGCTCCTTAAAGCTTCCTTCATTATCACCTTCTCAGTCTTTATAGGCAACTATCATCACAACCTTCACAATTTATGACTCAATGTTACTACTCCTATATTTCATATAGCAAGACGTGTCACCCCACAATTCTCATTCATTATATATACTCTGTAAAGCAGGACAGTTTTCCTGCCATGTTTTTATATAACACATGCAATGTACTGAGAATACTAGAACATTTTATGCATGCATCTAGACTGTCATTGTTCCTGCATGGGAAAGGATTTAACAAATGTGTGGGTTTGTTACACAGTGCGCAAGTAAATTATGTAAGTGTAATGATGCCAATACACAACAAGGATGTACAGAATGCAGTACTTGCAGTGCTGTGTTCTACAAAGTAGCATAACATTTCACAGACCATGCATAAAGTAAGAGTACTGCACATACCTACATGATTTACAGTAAAATGCATAAACACGATGGCATAGTTATTTAAGCAACACTAACTCTGCAGTTACGCAAAGGGGGTCAAGTCATTCACAAGGATGGTGCAGAGGTTCTTGGCCCCTTGACAAAAAAGGTTACGTTTGCCAGGGTGCAAGTTTGGTGACATTACTAAATTCTTTTGAATGTCTTGAGGCTGCACAGGAAGTTGTATTGCGTATAATTGATCACTGGCAGAAAGTTGCAGCTAGAGGCAATCATTTTTCATTTTACTGCCTGCACTGCAATGGCTAGAACATACAGATCTAAAATCAAGCACCACATTCTGAGATAGGGAAACCTTGTGCAGGTACCCACTGACAAACAAACTGGTAGTCTAACAACTCCAAATATGTGGTACATCCAAATTTTGGAAGTCTCATCTCAGTGGATGGAAACCGTAACAAAGCAGAACATATATTGCCCACTGAGAGATATCTGAATGCTGCACACTACAAAAAGTACAGTTTTGTACCTACCATAAATGTAGATGTCGATAGACATGCAACTGCAGTCATAACATGTGGGTTGTCCTGCCTCAGGCAGCCCTCGGTCGGCCGGATTCCAAAGTCTGGGTCCGACGTCGGCTGATGTCGCATTTCTCTCTGACGTCAGAGCGGCTGGCGTATATAAGCATCAGCCGACGCCATTTTCTTCAGTGTTTCTTGCCCCAGATGCCAGGTGCCCTCCAAGGAAGGCTGTAATCAAACTGGAAGACAAAAACAAGATTCCAAACAAATACATGAGCAATAAAACAAATACACCATAACAGATATCCCCAGCTAAGAGGAAGGAGGATAGGAGTGGACCCTAAGCATAGAGGGGTATGGAGGGACGGAAAACCCGACTGCAGTTGCATGTCTATCGGACATCTACATTTATGGTAGGTACAAAACTGTACTATGTCCTTCAAGAATGCAACTGCAGTCATAACATGTGGGTAGAATACCATAGCTTAGCTGGGGAGGAGGTATGCTCTAGGAAAGCGATGGTGTGGCAATCAAACCCTGCAGGACTGCGAAGCAAAGCCTGCTCTGGATCTGGAATATAGAGGGAGATTGTAGTGTTTGGAGAATGTATGCATGGAGCTCCATGTAGCAGCTTCTAGAATGTCCTTTGTAGGCACCCCTCTTAAAAATGCTGTAGAGGTGGCTGTAGCTCTGGTGGAATGTGGTCTGACATAGGCTGGAACAGTCTTTCCATGAAAGGAATAACAGAATCTGATGCAATGTCCAATCCATTTAGAAATAGTCTGTTTTGAAATTGCTTTTCCTTGGACTGCAGGGTAAGCTACAAAAAGCTGTTCAGACTTCCTACTGGCCTTGGTTCTGTCCAGGTAGTATTGAAGTTGTCTATGAATGTCCAAGGTATGCAAAGTCTTTCCCCCTTATTCTCAGGATTGGGGAAGAAAGCAGGCAGATGAATGGCTTGATTTAGAGAAACCCTAGATACCACCTTTGGCATAAAGGAAGGGTTGGTCCTTAATGAAACCCTGTCTCTGTGGAAAATAATAAAGGGTGGTATTGCCATTAGGGCCTGTAGCTCAAACTCTTCTTGCTGAGTTAATTGCCAACAGGAAAGCTGTTTTCCATGAGAGAAATTGCAAGTCAACTGAAGCTGCTGGCTCAAAAGGAGGTAGAGTCAGTTTTTCTAAGACAAAATTGAGGTCCCAGGCTGGCACTGGGGCCTTTCTTGATGGCTTAATGTTCTTGATTCCCCTGAGGAATTGTCTTAGTAAGGGGTGAGAGAAAACAGGAGGATCAGTGTTGTATCTAGCTGAAATAGCAGATGCATGTATCTTTATTGAAGAATATGAGAGGCCGCTCTGTAACATATCTGCCAAATATTCCAAGATAAGTGGGATGATCAGTAATGATGCATCATGTCCTTTGCTGGTATTCCAATTGCTGAATCTTTTCCACTTTGCTAAGTAGACCTTTCTGGTGGATGGTCTTCGAGCCTCTGTTAGTATCCGCTGAACTTCCTTGGAGAGATAAGCTGAAGTTATTTATGGGATCTCCCAGGCTGTTAGCTGCAGTGTCTGAAGGTTTGGATGCAGTGTTTCGAAATTGTGTTGAGTCAAAAGTAGAGGCCACTGAGGGAGGGCCCACCTCCTGGTGTGACATATGCTCCGTAGTAGTGGGTACCAGTGTTGTCTTGGCCAATCCGGAGCTATTATGATTCCCTTGGGCTTCTCTGCTTTGATCTTTAGTAATACTGAGGTCATCAGTGGCAGAGGTGGGAATGCATAGATTGCTAGGGAGTTCCAGTTGAATGAAAGGGCATCTATTTTCCAAGCCTTTGGATGGTATGTCCTTGTGCAAAATTTTGGTAGTAGATGATTGAGGTGAGAGGCAAATAGGTCCACTTCTGGCTTGCCCCATGTCGAAGTGAGTTGTCTGAAAGCCTTCAGATGTAACCTCCACTCGTGTGGATCTGTGAAATTCCTGCTTAGGCTGTCCGCCAACACATTGTCTTTTCCTGGAACAAACTGGGATTGTAACTGGATGTTTAGACTCAGTGATTTCTCCCAAAGCTGCATTGTCAGTCTGCAAAGGGGGTAAGAGTGGGTGCCCCCCTGCTTGTTTATGTACCACATCACAGTGGTGTTGTCTGTCTGTATCATTAAGTGGCCTTGCTGGAGTTGGTTTTGAAAAGCCTCGATAGCATGCATTACTGCCAGCATTTCCTTTTGGTTTATATGCAGATGTGTTTCCTTTGGAGACCATTGTCCTTGTATACACCTGCCTTCCATGTGTGCCCCCCATCCAAGGTCTGAGGCGTCTGTAGTCATGGTCTGTGTTATCTGTGGTTTTTTGAATGACATACCTGTGTTTTCCTGGCTCACCGAGGCCCACCATAGGAATTCCTTTGTAGGCATGGAATGAGTGGTATGATTGTCTCCAAGTTGTTGCTGTGTTGAGACCAAATGCTTTTAGGTACCATTGAAGCTTTCTCATGTGTAGTTTTGCTAATGGAACCAGTAGAATGCAGGATGCCATGTAACCCAGGGCCTGTAGGAATCTCCTTGCAGTCATCTGGGTGAGTTTTGCTAAACCTTTGAAGTATTGAGTTAACTTCTCTTGCTTGTCTTCTGTCAGGTAAGCCATCTGAGAGGTTGTGTCTAGTTTGGCTCCTAAGAAGATTATTTGCTGGGATGGCTGCAGTCTTGACTTTTGGAAGTTGACTGTGTATCCCAGAGCTTGAAGTAATCGTATGACATAATCCAGGTTTTTGTCAACATCAATTTGTCGTCCGCTTGTATGAGGCAGTCATCCAGGTACGGGTAAATCTGTATACCCTGGAGCCTGCAATGAGCAATTACTGAAGCCAGGCATTTTGTAAACACTCTGGGTGCAGTAGATAAGCCAAATGGCAATGCTGAGAATTGATAATGCTCTGGCCCTGCAAGAAATCTGAGGTATCTTCTGCAGCTGTGTCTGATAGGGACATGCAGGTATGCCTCCTTGAGGTCCAGAGTAATCAGCCATGACTCCTTGCCCAGCATGGGAAGGAGTTGCTGTAGAGTTAGCATTTTGAACTTTGGTACTATGAGAAAGGTGTTTAATGCGGACAAGTCCAGTATTGGTCTCCATTGAGATTCTTTTCTTGGAACAAGGAACAGTCTTGAGTAAAACCCCTGTTCTTGTTCTTGTTGTGGAACTCTTTCTATTGCTTTCATTCGAGTCAGCAGAGTGATTTTCTTGATAGCCTCTGCCCTTTGATGTTGTGGTAGATTTGGCATGCCTTGTTTTCTTGGTAAGGTATGAAAATGAAACCTGTACCCTCGGTCTATAATGTCCAAAATCCATTTGTCCTTTGTCAGTCTGTGCCAGTTTTTGCAAACAGAGATAATTTCCCGCCAAGGAGCTTCTAGTTGTTCCCTGGTAGGTGGTAGTAGAGGAAAGTCATTGAGTTTGTGGTTGTTGGGCAGGTGAAACCCCTGCGTCACTTCTTTGGTTTCCTGGCTGCCATTGTCGTCCCTTGTAAGGGCCTCTGTATTGGCCTCTTCCTCGGCCATGTCTGTTCTTACCCCTTTGAAACTTTTCTGGATTAGGAAAGGACCAGTTTTTTGAAGGCCAGTTCCTACTGAATCTGTGGGGTTGAACCTGGAGGAAATCCTTCACAGTTTGAACTGATTTTGGCTTTTTCTTCGATGGTCTTTAACACATCCTTAGCATTTGCACCAAAAAGCTTGTTCCTTTCCAAAGGTGCATCCAGAAGTTTTGCTTTTACATGATCTGGTAGAGGTTGATCTTTTAACCAAGCATGTCTACGCATCACTGCCCCTGTCATAGCTGCCCTACATGAAGCTTCCAGTGCATCATATCCACACTGCAGGAAGTGATTGCTTACTTGCTGAGTGTTATGTACAGCTTTCTGCAAAGTCTTCCTGTCTAAAGGATCAGGAGAAGCTAATGTTTTTTGTAAATCTTCTAAGAGATAATCCTGATATTGGAACATATGAAAAAGGCAATTTAAAGCTCTCATAGATAAGGCAGTGGATGTGTAAACCTTTTTACCCCATCTCTCTAATGACCTTGCTTCCCTGTTGGAGGGCAAAGGATTTTTTGAGGTGGAGGCTGCAACTCCTTTAGGCCCCTGTGAAATAGTTTCCAAATCAGCAGTATGGGCCCTGAATAAATGGGAATGAGTTTCTGGGACCCTGTAATACCTGTCTGGCTTGGCTGGAGCAGGAGGGAGAGAATCAGGGTAGCACTAGAATCAGAATACAAATCATCCAGAACATCAAGTACAGGAGGAATAGCTAAGGGCCTGTGCTGAGGCTTCTTAAGGAAAGTCCTAAGGCGTTTCCTAGAATCAGAATATTCCTGACCCTGCCACTTGAAATGTTCCCTCATGGTGTGCAGAACTTCCCCAAAAGAAATATCCTCAGGAGGGGAGGCCGAAGGTATGGAATCTTCTGCATCCGAGTCCTCATAGGTCTGGAAGAGCTCTTCCTGGCTATCAGAGTGGACAGAGCCCTCAGAGTCTTCATCTGAAGGAGAAGGGTCAGAGGGTTCAACCCGGGGCCTTTTATCAGGAGGAGGCTGGGATGCTCTCTCAGGATGGGCCTGTGAACCTCTAATCATGGAAATTAAATCAGCAGCCATGGACATAATTTATGTCTCCGGAGTCAGCTGAGGTAAGGATTTGGAAGTAATATGCTTAGTTTTGCTGGCTGCCTTAGCCCTAGTGTAGGCCTTAATAGACATGGCCATAGGAGGCCTGGCAGCTCCACATGCAGGAGTGACCTTGTCTACAGCAATGGTCTCAGGCATTTCCTCGGTTTCGGTATCCGGAGGAAAGTCTATAACTGGCGTCGGAGTAATGTCTGGAATCGGAGTAGTCGGTAATGCGGTGTCTTCGGTTCGGAGCGGTGGGGCGACCGTCTCAGAGGGAACCGGATCACTCGCGCTAGGTTTTGGCGTGGAGTTGGTGGTAGACGCGGGCTGAGGATGTCGGTCCCGGTCTTTTCGCTTTTTGGGAGTTTGCGATGTCGGAAGATCCGACGGCATGGTGTAAGCAATTTTATCGCCGAAAAAATCTTCAGCGAACTCCGCCCGGCGCCTGAGAATGCACTTGTTGAAGCGAGCACAGGCTACACAGGCCGAGACATCGTGGTCTGGGCCCAGGCAAGGGAGGCAGTAAGAGTGGAAATCCTTATGAGGTATTTGTTTACCACAAAAAAGACAATTGTTAACTTTTTCAGTAATTTCTGACATCGGCTGAGGCAAGAAAAGGTCCCCAATGGGGTACTTAGCTTTTTTAATGACTTCGGTATCGTAGAATACAGGAGCTGACCGACCGGCACTTGCGAACTGCTTCTGCTTCGGGCACCGCGCGGTAAGAAAGACTGAAGAAAATGGCGTCGGCTGATGCTTATATACTCCAGCCGCTCTGACGTCGGAGAGAAATGCGACATCAGCCGAAGTCGGAACCAGATTTTGGAATCCGGCCGACCGAGGGCTGCCTGAGGCAGGACAACCCACATGTTATGACTGCAGTTGCATTCTTGAAGGACATCACAAGGTTTGTCCTGACAGCTTTATCAGTTCTTCATAAGTGTTTTTTTTTTTTTTTTTTTTTTTGTGACTGGGGTACAAGAGCTCAAATCAAGCAGCAGAAAACTTAGCACACCAAGAGACCAGCTCTTCTTGCTCAGTCATCAGGTGTTTTTCCTTGACACTTAAGCACTTTCCAGTGACAACAAAAGCCTAACAGTGAATAAAGAGATACATTTCAATACTGGACCAGGTCTGGAGGAAACGCATGGGTATACTGGAAAATCAGAGTAAAACAATACATGCTTGTTCAAGGTTTCCTGGTCTACAAATATCTACCTATATCTACTGGATGGTATCACCCTAAACCCTTTTGTTTCTTTTCCTCCCATGGTTTAATCACCCAAACTAAACAATTATCACAACATATATGGGGCATATTTATGTAAGTTGTCATTAATTGATATGGGCCAGCAATCACAGCATATTTTGTGGCGGAATTAACTGTCTGAAAGCATTTTAACAGACTACATACAGTATTTTATTCTGTTCTTTTTTGTCTGAATTATGTAGAGGTCTGTGCACTTAGCTTTTGTTACATAATTTCTCATTTACATCTACAAAATCATTCACACTGACTCGATATGCATACTCTGAAGTGCTGTGCTGAACAGCGTTAAGTACCCCATCTCCAAATTAGAGATAAGTACAGAATTATTAAACTCATGCAGACGGGGTAAGTCCTGGTAGTAGTAGTCTAGCTGTATACTTAGGTTTTTCTCCTTATGTTCAATTACAGAAAGTGCAAAAAAAAAAATCTTATCTAATCTTAATGTTTTTTTAAACCACCTTGTTCCATGCCCACATTAATGCCTCTGTGGATTCCCTTTTACCACTAGCTGTGGGAGTCTACTGCATGGTTCTACAACCCTCTCTTTGAAAAAATACTTTGAGAGACCAAGGAGTGTCACTACTGTCTGCTGTTTCCCACAGTTCTTTTCGTGTTTAAAAAGGCTTCTTCACATCTTAACATGACATTACACTCGGATATAATGCCCCCTTACCTCTTCTACTTTCAAGTGGGAAGAGCTATAGCTCATCTCGTCTCGTGCGATATCCCTTCCTTTCCCTCCTGTGCGTTTCCTGTGAATTCTTTCAAGCAACCTTTAACCTCTTCCATTGTACAGCCTCCTGAAATGCACATAGGCACTCTAATGTGGTCTGGAGACAGACTCAAAATAGAAGCATTATCTTTTTGTCTTTCAAGTTTTCTCCCTTTATTACTAAAAAAAAAGGGCACAGAGAAACCTTCTTGTAAGCACTTGCAGAGTGCAAAGAATGAGAAATGTGGTTTGGTATTTGCTTTACATTGAAATCATTGTATGCCAAAAGTACATAGTATGTACTTTTTTCTCAATCCAACTTTTCATTTTCATTTACTTCAATAATTTAGCATTTTTTTGGCATTTTAATAGACAACATATTACAGATTTATCTTACAAGCAACTTTAATAAAACCTCATTTTAAAAAGTGACCAAAGGTACAAAAGTGGTAATATTAAACTGCAGCTTAATACCACTCAAGAACTTGTTTGCCATTATGCCACCTCCATTAGCCTCCATTACCTGATTGTGTGTTTCTGAGCAAGTCACTTAACCACATAGCTCCCAGGCCAAGTCTGAAAAAGGTCCATTGAGATTAGTGCTCTACTCCGGAAAACAAATACAAATAAAACAAATAAAATATGTATTCTCTATGCTTCATATAGCAGCCAAGGCCATTTTGATGACTGACACTGCAATACCTGTTCATAGTCTCACAGTATGATAAACCCACGGGTGATTTAGCCCTTGTACAATACCCCCCCCCACACACACACACACACACACACACTTCTTACCAATGTTCATTTTCAGTACAACATCACTCATCCTGCTGCTTGCTCCTTCAATTATGCACTATGCAAAGACTTTTAAAAAATAACCAATAGTGTCCTGATGGCAACACAGAAGTTATATCATAGAGGTTTGTAAGGCCACTCATTTTTCTGAATAGCTCTTTTTTTTTTTTTGTCCTTTGAGTCTTTTAAATTTTTTTCCACTTAACTGATGCAACTAGTGCATTACAAAGCCACAGAATCCAATATTATACTCAGTTTAGTACATTAGTGTGGTACACAGAGGAAGAACACCAGCACTATGGCTTGATAACCCCTTTAAATACCATATGCTGCAGTCTTTATGATGGCATCACTGTGGCTGAAATCCAGCATGTAATCTGCCATGATCCCTAAATCTTTTATTGCATTACCAGTGGGTGCAATCCAGCATGTAATCCACCATGATCCCTAATTTTGTTATTACATTACCAGAAGGATATTATTTTGTAATCAAAATAGTAGCTTCTTTCTGCCACAAACTTCAAGTGCCCATCCTCTGATTCAAGAGAGATCGGTAGTTAAAGGCCAGTTTGTAAGGGCTGCAAAGGAATGGTATCTTATGATCAAGACATTAGGGAAGAATATCATTTATTAGAAACAATGTTTATTAAGAGTGGGTATCCAGAGGTTTTAGTGGCTGAACTAAAGTATGAAGTCATTTCAAAAAGGGATAGGACGTTCTACATTCCTTTATTGAGTGGCAATACTAGAGGGAATGATGCTATGGTTACCCATAATGACACAGAGGGTTGTTTTGTACTTGCATTCTTTTATCATTAATTTCAATAGTGATGTGGTTAGATGGGTACTTAAGAACTAGCTGTTATTGAGGGAGAGCTCAGACTTTCATAATTTGGTGCCAAAAAATCCTACAATTGTTTTTTTGGAAAGAGGAATCTTAAGAATATTTTAGAAGGAATTTCTAGGATGAATGTAAGGACTAATGTGGCTCAAAAAATGAATAAGTGTGGTAATCGGATTTATGTTGGCCATCCTTTCACTGTGAGAGGAAAGTCTTGCTCAGTAAAGGGGAAATTTGACTGCTAGTGGATTACTTTATGTTGCACTATGCCAAGGCTGCAGCTGTTTCTATATCGGCAATACTGAACGCATGCTTAAAGATCGCATGTATGAACATTTATGACATTCACCTGAAGAAATCAACCAGTGCTTTGGCTAAACAAATCATGGACTTTAAGGACCACACTTTTAAATTTGCAGTGGTGGAACAATTGCCAAAAAATCAGAGGGGTGGGTCCTTGGCATCTTGTTCTTCAACTAAGAGAGTTTACTGGCAATTGGTTTTAAATGCCAATCATTGGCCAGGTCTTAACGAAATCACCTCTATTATAACTGTATTAAAGATTAAGTCCTTGCGTAGATAGCTTACTTATATGTATTTTTTAGCTTATACTATTAGTGGTGTTTTGGAGAAATGTATGTTATTTTAACTTAATTTAGGTTATGCATTTTTATGGTGTTTAGGAGAAGTGTACGATATCAGAGTTAGATAACTTGTCTTTTATTTCTTTTTGCTGTTTTTCATTGTCTATTACTATTAGTTGGAGTGGTACTTTTAAATGTGTCATGTGATTTCTCAAATAGAGTATATTAAGTGGATTAGTGGGTCTTTGATTTATCTCAAGTCGTCTTTGAATATTGTCAAGATGAAAGTGCTCATCTGTAGGTTTTTATTCCTTGTAACATTGCTGTACTGTATTTTTGTTGCTTTATTAAACGGTTTAAATGAAAGTCCGGTACTCCAGTGTTTGAGTTGGGACAGCTTGATCCTTTTGGTGTGTGTGTATTTTTTTAGTTTGTGTGAAACTCTACATTGCTCCTGGTGATTTGCAGATTTCTTCTATTTTCTAAAGATTTCATATTTTGCCCAAATCTCTGAAAACACTTAATTTGAGAAAGAACAGCTGTGTAAAATCTTACCATAACCATAGATGTCCTTCTCTTCTATATGTTGCAGTATTTGTAACATGAGGAAGTCTGCTGCTGGTTGACTTGTACGTCAGGCCAGTAAACAAAACTGTAGTGCTAGTGTAAGGTACATGCAACATCATGCACAGCACAAATCCTACGTTGATAATAAAATGTCTGGTATAAAACTGACATTGGCACGTACCAATCCTCAGAAATGAATGCCGCAAACAGAGCACCACCCTGACCCCAGGGGAGGAAACACAACCCGTAAACAGGCAATCATCAGGAGAAGGTGGGTGGAAAGAGAAGGACATATATGGTTATGTTAAGATTTTACACAGCTATTCTATGTCTGTGTCCTTCTATTTATATGTGGCAGTATTTGTGACATGAGGGAGAATACCAAAGCTCATGCAGAAGATGAAATGGGCCGAGGGGCAGTAGTACTCTCCACAACCCCCTGCAAAATAACCCTAGTAAAGCCAGCTCTAGACGTGGAAATGCCATCTAAAGTACAGTTGTGTACACTTACCATAAAAGTAGATGCTCGAGTGTATTCACTGTTGCAGTCATCACAATTGGGTTATCCCTGCCAGGGTAGACCTCAGTCGGCCCAAATACCAGAGGCTTAGTATTTCTGCATCGGTTGCTGTCGCTTCAGGACTGATGTCAGGTTGTCGGTTGTGTAAAGTAAGGCAGTCAACACCATTACATCAGTTTTTCTTGCCCTGTCAGGATTCCCCAAGTGGGAGCCAGGATATGGTGGAAGAACCCCACCAGTAGAAAGTAAATACCAAAATATTCCTTGTAAGGAGAGGGAGAGAGAGAGAGAAAAGGGGGATGGAGGGAGGGAAACCAGGACTGCAACAGACAATACACTCGAACATCTACATTTATGGTAAGTGTACACAACTGTACCATGTTCTTCGTGTTTCCCTGTTGCAGTCATTACAATTGGGCTGATTCCCAAAGATGAGTAAAAGGGTGGAGGCAGTCAAGAAGACTATGGGCTGGCTATGATGCCCTGCAAGACTGCAGTGGCAAAGCCTACCCTGGATTTGAAGATAGGCAGGTGGTAATGCTTGGTGAAGGTGTGAACAGATGTCCATGTTGCAGCCTCCACGATGTCCCTGGTGGGGACTCCTCTGAGGAAAGCTGCAGAGGTGGAGGCTGCTCTGGTAGAGTGAGTCCTGACCCCCTCAGGGGGAGGTTTCCCGTGTTGCTTGTAGCAGAAATGGATGCAGTGCGCTATCCATTTGGAAATGGTTCGTTTGGATATGGCTTTGCCCTCTGCTCCTGCAGCAAAGCTGACTAACAATTGATCAGTCTTTTTGAATGATTTAGTCCTGTCTAGATAGAATCTGAGCTGCCTGTGCACATTTAGAGAGTGTAATATCCTTTCTCCCTTGAGAGCCACACTGGACACCACTTTTGGCATGAAGGAGGGGTTAGTCCTGAGGGACACCATGTCAGCATGGACGATGATGAAGGGCTCTACAGCCATGAGTGCTTGTAGCTCAGATACTCTTCTGGCTGAAGTGATGGCCAGAAGCAAGGCTGTCTTCCAGGAAAGAAACTAACTCTGCTGAAGCTGCTGGTTCAAATGGGGGAAGGATGAGCTTTTCCAACACAAAGTTTAGGTCCCAAGCTGGGGTAGGTGCTCTTCTGAGTGGCCTCAAGTTGTTAGCCCCTCTTAGGGGCTGTTTGATGACAGGGTGTGAGAAAAGTGGTTGCTCAGTGTTGAAATGAGCAGAGATAGCAGAGACATGAATTTTAATAGAGGAAAAGGAGAGACCACTGTGTAGCAGGTCAGCTAGGTAATCCAGAATGACAGGTAGGGAGTGCTGTACCATATCGGCTCCATTAGCCTGGATCAAGGTGCAGAATAGTTTCCATTTGTCAGCATAAGACTTTCTAGTGCTAGGGCATCTGGCCTCACATATAACATCTAGAACTTGGTTACTGAGATTGGCAGCTTGTTCAGCGGTCAGGGAATAAGGCAGGCTGCCAAAGTGAGGGTCTGCAATTGGGGATGCATGAATTCTCCTTCCCTCTGGGTTAGGAGGGTTGGGATCTGAGTGAGATGCCTTGGTGGCAGAGGGGATAGGCTGTGCAGCAGTGGATACCAGTGCTGGCAAGGCCAACCTGGAGCAATTAGAATTGTCCTCAGTTTTTCCTCCTTTATTTTGAGCAGTACCCTGGTAATGAGAGGTAGTGGAGGAAAAGCAATGACTGAGAGGTTGACCCACTGGAAGGATAGGGCATCCACTTTCCAGGCCCTGCAGTGAGGCTCCCTGGTGCAGAACTTGCTGAGCTGATGGTTGGAGTGGGAAGCAAAGAGGTAGACCTTTGGGGTGCCCCATTTCTGAGTTTTTAGGGTGAAGGTTCTTTGGTCTAGCTGCCACTCGTGTGGGTCCAGGAGATTTCTGCTTAAGTTGTCTGCCAGAGAGTTTAGAGAGCCTGGTAGGAATTGTGTTAACAGGTGTAGTTGCATGGCTGAGGTTGTGTGCCAAAGGGTCATGGCAAGCCTGCATAGAGGAAAGGAGCGAGTCCCTCCCGGCTTGTTGATATACCACATCACAGTGGTGTTGTCTGTTTTGATCAGTAGAGCCCCTGGGGAGAGAAGGGGCCTGAAAGCTGTCAATGTATGCTGAACAGCTAACATCTCTTTTTGGTTGATGTGCAAATGTATTTGATGTGGGGTCCACTGTCCCTGTATGCACGTGCCGTCCAGGTGTGCACCACAGGCATAGTCTGATGCATCTGTGGTGAGGGGTCTGGGCGGCATGGGGTGGTGAGAAGGGTAGTTCCTTGTTGTGGTAGTATGCTGCTGCCCACCATAGAAGATCTTTCCTTAGGCAAGGTATCATTGATGAGTGTTTCCAGGTCTTGAGAGTGTTGATGCCAAAGGCTTTTTAGGTACCATTGAAGTTTCCTCATATGCAGTCTGGCATATGGAATGAGTAGAATGCAAGATGCCATGAATCCCAGAGCTTGCAGGATTTTCCTTGCGAATAACTGGGGTCTGGTGGCTAGTTGAGAGAGATAGGCTGTCAGGTAAGTCTACTTTTCTGGTGTAAAGAATGCCATCCGGGATGCTGTGTCCAGGCTTGTTCCCAGGAATATAATCTTTTGGGTGAGTACTAGTTTGGATTTCTTTTTGTTGATAGTGTACCCTATGGAGGTCAGTAGGACCTTTACAAAGGCCAGGTGCTTGAGCAGCTTTTCCCGACTGTCTGCCTGAATTAGGCCATCATCTAAGTATGGGTAAATTTGAATAGTTCTTTGTCTGCAAAAAGCAATGGGAGCCAGACATTTTGTGAAAACTCTGGGAGCAGTAGATAAGCCAAAGGGAAGTGCAGAGAATTGAAAGTGCAGAGATCCTGCCCTGAAATGTAGACATTTCCTGCATGATTCCCTGACTGGGATGTGGGGGTAGGCCTCTTTTAGGTCTAGGGTGGCTAACCAAGCATTCTTGGAGAGCATAGGTAGTAGTTGCTGGAGGGTGAGCTTTTTGAATTTTGGTATCATCAGGAAGGTGTTTAGAATGGATAGCTCAAGGATGGGGGTGCCAGGTGCCCCCTTTTCTGGGTACAAGGAAGAGCCTGGAGTAGAAAGCTTGGCTTATAGGTTCATAGGTTTATACTAGGCTATCTGCCCTAAGGCATTTATAAGCCTAGCCCAAAGTTTTGTGGCTTATGCCACCACTTATGTTAAAAAATACTGTGCCCATTAGTTTGTTGTGCCTCTGTCCAGCAGTGACACAGAGATGATTCCCGGGGTAAACCTACGATCTCCCATCCACCGGTCAAGATTTCTCTTGAACAGAGCCAGCGAGGTGCTCTGCCTCACATGGACCGGGATTTTATTTCACAGCATAGGGAGTCTCTGGGTGACAAATCTATCCCTCCAGCATGTCCTATTTATATCCGTGCTAAGGTTTAAGTCGCTTGCTCTAGTGGATCTGGTAGATTTGGATTTTTTGAGGTGGAGCATATCCATTAATTCCGGGTTGGACATGACCTTGTATGTCAGGCACAGGTCACCTCTGAGCAAGTGGTATGCGACTGAATAGAGCTGGAGTTTCTTCAGTCTGGCAGCATGACAGATTTTGGAGTCCCTTTATCCTTTTGGTGAGGAACTTTTGGGGTCTCTCCAATTGCAGGTGTCGGGTGAGATACATCCTGAATGGGGCATTGTACTCGATCATTGGTCTGATAAGTGAAGAGTACAGGGGAACAATGACCTCACTTGATCTGGATGTGAATCCCTTCATGATCAGGTGGGATCACTATCTGTTCTGCAGGAACGTGCTCTATTGCCCTCATAGAGAGCAGGGAAAGGACTTGCTTTTTTGGCCTCTGCCCACTGGTTTGTTGGAAGATCTGGGAACCCTTTTTGGGGATGGTAGTGTGTGTAAAGATAATTTGTATCCTTGGAATACTATGTTGAGGACCCAGCGGAAGTTGGTAATGGTGGCCCAGGTGCCTGCATGGAAGGACAGTTTCCTCCTAGGGGCAAGTGCAGGTGAGCAGAGGGAGGGGGTGGAAGTGGAGAGTCACTATGAGTTCTAACCATGAGGGGGTGGCTTAGCACTCCCTGGTTTTGAAGTGGAGGAACTCCATTGCTTTGATCTCTGCATTCCCTGTGGCTGTCTGGGGGGGGGGGTCTGCTTCCCCGGGGTCTGGGATGAACTGACCTGGAGGGGGCAGAAAAGGACCAGTGCTTGGAGGGGCAATGCCTACTGAACCTCGGTGGCTGGACCTGCAGGAAATCCTTAACTGTCTGCATAGATTTAGCTTTTTCTTCCATCTTTTTAAAACCTCCTGTGCCTTGGTGCCAAATAAGTTGTCTTTGTGCAAGGGTGCATCCAATAATATTTGGATTTGACATGGTCTGGCAAGGGCTTTTTCTTAAGCCAAGCATGCCTTCTAAGGACAGAACCAGTGACTGCTGCCCTGCAAGATGATTCTAGGGTGTCAAAACCACAGCGTAAGGTGTGCTTAGTTACTTGACTTGCAGAATGCATTAATTCTTGTAACTCTATTTTCTGCACAAGCAGAAAAATATATTTTTTGTTTGAGGAGTTCCATGGTATGTTGCTGAAATTTTAGCATATGGAACTGACAATTTAGTGCTCTAATATCAAGAGTAGCAGATGTGTATACTTGTTTACCCCATCTGTCTAATGCTCGGGAATCCCTATCTGAGGGGTGGGATTCTTAGCAGAAGTTACTTTAATTCCTTTAGGCCCTTGAGTAATAACCTCAGGGTCAGAAGTAGGATTTTTGAAAATAAATTTGTGCAAGTCAGGGACTCTACAATACCGGTCAGGTTTTCTGGGAGCAGGAGGGAGGGTGTCAGGAGTCAAACTGGATTCCATGAAAACATCATCCACAACATCCAGGACAGGAGGAATGGCCAATGGTCTGTGCTGTTGAAGATCTAAGAATCCCCCAAGTCTCTTTTTAGACTGAGGGTAGTCCTGACTTTCCCATTGTAAATGCTCCCTTAAAGTATGGAAGGTTTCCCCAAAGGAAATGTTTTCAGGTGGAGAGGCTGAAGGAATCGATTCCTCTGCATCAGAATCCTCATAAGCAGAGAGGGGTTGCATGTCTTCATATTCAGATGCATCAGAATCATTGGACTCCTGTTCAGATAAAACTACTGGGGAAAAAAATATCTTTCTTTTGGAAGGGGTAGCTTGGCTTCCCCTGATCAGCATTATAAGATGATCTGCCATTTTAAGCATTTGAGACTGAGGCAAGGTAGCAGGTGCCTGAGATTGGGTTGTTGGTTTCTTGGGTGTGGTTTGTACCCTGGGCCTTAGAAACTCAGTAGTTTTCAAAAGAACGGTAGACGCAAAAGAAGTCACTGGTCTGTGTTGAGAATCAGTAATGCAAAATATTTCCATGGAAGCCAGTGCCTGCTCAGTGGCTCCAGACCCATCCAAGGTAGAGACATCCACAGGATGCTTAGTCGATGAAGAGTTTTGCAGCATACCGGACTCTGAAAGGGTCTCGGTAGCGGCCTGCAAATCCACAGAAGTGGGCATCAGGGGCTGCAAAAGTGCCTCACTGAGGACCGGAGTAAGTACAGTTGTGTACACTTACCATAAATGTAGATGTTCAAGTTGTTTCACTGTTGCAGTCATCACACTTGGGTTATCTGCCTGCAGGTAGCCCCTCAGTTGGCCCGAATACCAGAGTCTTGGGATTTTTGCATCAGATACGGTCACCTCTTCCATGACGTCAGGTTGTCAGGGGTATAAAACATGCATCTGATGCCATTACATCAGTTTTTCTTGACTCAGATGTCAGGAGCCCCCACAACAGGAAGCTATTACATGGAGTGGAACACCTCCAGTAAAAAGTAAATACCCCTGCCATAAAAGATGGCTATAAAGAGGATAGGTAGAAAGTATAGAGAAAGCCAGGGGGCTGGAGGAAGGGAAACCAGGACTGCAATAGTGAATACACTCGAGCATCTACATTTATGGTAAATGTACACAACTGTACCATGTTCTTCGTGTTTCACTGTTGCTGTCATCACACTTGGGTTGATTCCCAAAGCTGAGGAAGGGTGGAGGTAGTCAAGAAGTGTTAGGGTTAGCTAGCAGGCCTTGTAAGACTGCTGTAGCAAATCCAGCTCTGGATTTAGGAAAAATAGGTAAGTGGTAATGCTTGGTGAAGGTGTGTAGACAACTCCAGGTTGCAGCTTCCAGGATGTCCCTGGTAGGGAACTCCTCTGAGAAATGCTATAGAGGTTGAAGTAGCTCTAGTGGAATGAGTTCTGATCCCCAGAGAAGTAGGTTTTCCCTGGTGCTTGTAGCAGAAATGGATGCAGTGTGCTATCTATTTGGAAATGGTTTGCTTCAAAATGGCCTTGCCCTCTGACCCTGTAGCAAAGCTGACTAGCATCTGGTCAGATTTTCTGAAAGGCTTAGTCCAGTCGAGGTAGAACCTGAGCTGCCTGTGCATGCCCAAGGAGTGCTGGATCCTTTCCCCTTTATTCTGAGGATTAGGGAAAAAGGTTGGAAAATGGATGGATTGGTTTAAAGCTACACTGGATATCACCTTGAGCATAAAGGAAGGGTTAGTCCGGAGGGAAACCCTGTCAGCATGAAAAATAATGAAGGGCTCCACGCCTCCACCACCATTAGTGCCTGTAGCTCAGACACTCTTCTTGCTGAAGTAATAGCTAAAAGTAAAACTGTTTTCCAAGAGAGGAATTTTAATTCTGCTGAAGCAGCAGGTTCAAAAAGGGGGGAAGTGTAAGCTTCTCCAGTACAAAGTTAAGGTCCCAGGCCGGGGTGGGAGCTCTCCTAGGGGGCCTTACATTGTTAGCTCCTCTCAGGAACTGTTTAATGAGAGGGTGAGAAAAGAGAGGTGGCTCAGTATTATAATGAGCTAAGATGGCAGAGGCATGTATCTTAATGGATGAGAAGAATAGGCCTCTATGGACCATCTCTGCTAGGTAACCAAGGATTTAAGGTAAGGTGGGCACAGCTCTGTCCTTTCCTTAAAACTGACACCAAGAACATTATCTTTTCCACTTTTCAGCATAGGATTTCCTAGCACTAGGCCTTCTGGCCTCAAGGATGATGTACAGCACCTGTTTGCTCAGGTATGCTGGTGGTGTACTCAGGGGATAAGCCAGGCTGCAAAGTATAGGGTTTGCAGCTGTTGATGCAAAATCTGTCCCTCCTGCTGTGACAGCAGGGAAGGTGTCTGATGTAGGTGCCAGGGTGGCACTGCTGTCAGACTGTATAGGAGCGGGTACCACTGCTGGCGTGGCCAGTCTGGTGCAAAAAGGATTGCCCTTGGCCTGTTCTGTTTGATCTTGAGTAGTACTTTTGAGAGTACAGGCAGAGGAGATAAGGCATAAATTGAGAGGTTTTCCCATGTAAAGGATAGGGCATCCACCTTCCAGGCTCTGCTGTGAGGGTTCCTTGTGCAAAATTTGCTCAATTGGTGGTTTTGGGGGGGGGGGGGGGGAGTAAAAAGGTCCACCTCCGGTGGTGTTCCTCACCTCTGGGTTAGAAGTTTGAATGAGTTGGGTTCCAGTTTCCACTCGTGAGGGTCCAGTAGATTTCTGCTAAAGTCATCTGCCAGTGAATTTTGCTTGCCTGGCAGGAATTGAGCTTGTAGGTGCACTTGGTTGCTCAAGGCTGTGTCCCACAGAGCCATGGCTAACCTGCAGGGTGTGTAAGAATGAGTTCTGCTCTGCCTGTTTATGTACCACTTAACTGTGGTGTTTTCTGCCTTTATCAGGAGCTGTCCTGGAAGGATAAGGTATTTGAAGGTTGTCAAGAGCATTCTGTACAGCTAGCATCTCTTTTTGATTGATATGCAGGGGAATTTGTTCTGGGCTCCATTTGCCTGCATGTGGGCCCCCCATGCATAGTCTGATGAGTCTGTTGTCAGAGTTTGGGCGGCGAGGGGTTGAGTGAAAGGAAGTCCCTTGTTGTGGTTGCATGCTTCTGTCCACCAACAGAACACTGCCCTTAGACAAGGTACGATAGGAATCAGTGTTTCCAGGTCCTGAGAATGTTGACACCAGAGACTTTTTAAGCACCACTGAAGTTTCTTCATATGCAGTCTTGCATATGGAATTAGCAGAATGCATGAGGCCATGAACCCTAGGGCTTGCAGTATTTTCCTTGCAGATAGCTGGGTTTTGGTGGCCATTAATTTGAAATAGTTTGTCAAATGGACCTGCTTTTCTGGAGGGAGGAATGCCATCTAGGAATTTGTGTTCAAGCTTGCTCCCAGGAATACAATTTGTTGGCTGGTCAACAGTTGTGATTTCTTTTCGTTGATGGTGTATCCCAGTGAAGTTAGAAGTCTTTTTACAAATGCCAGGTACTGAAGTAGAAATTCCTTACTGTCTGCCTCAAATCAAGCAAACGTCCAAGTATGGGTAGATTTGAATACTTCTTTGCCTGTAGCATGCAATGGCTGGAGCTAGGCATTTTGTGAATACTCTGGGTGCAGTAGATAAGCCAAAGAGAAGTGCAGAGAACTGATAGTGCATAGATCCTGCCCTGAAACATAGAGATTTCCTGCAAGACTCCTTTACGGGGATGTGCAGATAAGCTTCTTTTAAGTCTAGGGCGACTATCCAGGCATCCTTGGCTAGCATAGGAAGAAGCTGTTGCAATGTAAGCATTTTGAATTTTGGGACCACCAGAAAGGTGTTGAGAATTGATAGATCCAGGATACAGTGCCAAGAGCTCTCTTTCCTGGGCACCAGGAACAGTCTGGAGTAGAAACCCTGTCCCATTTGTTCTACTGGAACAGGGTGAATGGCCCTGATATGGAGAAGGGGAAAGTACTTGCTGTTGAGCCTCTGCCCAACTGGTTTGGAGAAAGGTCTGGCAACCCGCTTGGGGTTGGCAGTAAGTGGAAGTAAAATCTGCATCCCTGGGATACAATGTTTAGAACCCATCGGTCCTGGGTAATGGACATCCAGATTTTTGCATGAAGGGCGAGTTTTCCTCCTAGGGGGCAAGTTCTTGGGCATGGCTGGGAAAGATAACTGGAAAGTCATTGTGAACTTTTTCCATAAGGTGGTGGCTTACCACTCCCTGGTTTTCAGGTGGAAACACTCCATTGTTTAGATCTCTGCATACCCTGAGACTGTAATCTTGGTGGTCTGTTTCCCATGGGTTTGGACTAAGGAGGCCTGAGAGGGACTGGAAAAGACCAGTTTTTCTGAATGACAATTCCTACTGAATCTAGGTGGCTGCACCTGTAAGAAATCTTTGACAGTTTGCATAGATTTAGCTTCTTCTTCCATCTTTTTAAGAACTACTTCTGCTTTTGTGCCAAACAAACGCTCCTGATTTAATGGAGCATCTAGTAATTTTGCTTTGACATGGTCTGGCAAGACTTGTTCCTTTAGCCAAGCATGCCTTCTCAGTATAGACCCAGTGACAACAGCCCTGCAAGATGCTTCTAAGACATCAAACACACACCGCAAAGTATGTTTACTAACTTGGTTTGCAGAGTGCATTAACTCTTGTAAATCTTTATTTTCTGCACAATCTGGAAGCAACACCATTTTTTATTTAATTAGTTCCATAACATGTTGGCGGTACTTCAACATGTGAAACTGGCAATTCAAAGCCCTGATGGCAAGAGTTGCAGATGTATATACCGTATTACCCAATCTGTCTAAAGCTCTAGAATAAAAGCAGGAAACACAAGCCCCTAGCACAGTAGAGTCCAAACGTAACTTTTAATAAATCGTCTCAAGATAAACTTTAAGTGTTTTTCGTCTGCCCACAAACAGACTTCATCAGAAGTGTGTTTTACAGAAACAAGTTACAAATAAATAAATAGTTTTTAGCACCAAAAAAAGCGGGATAATTAAATCATTAACTGATTAAAGTAGCACTGCACAGTAGCCTAATAACACAAATACCTAAACAGTTTAGAAACATTATATACAAATTTGAATGTACAAATGTATGCTGTAATTAAAATTAAAAATAAAAATATTTTAAACATAAATACATAGAAACTAAAAAACATGAACCACCTTAAGGTACATGTTATTTATTTCAACCAATACTCAAGTATGAAAGTACCACCAATAATGTTTAAAACATTTTAACCAGGGACATCACCTTCATAAAGTTTAATAGTAAAAAACAATTAATTTTTACCGATCATTGTACGACACTAGAAAAAAACATTTTATCTCAGCAGACTCTTCAATTTGAGAATACTGCTGACAGAAGTGAATTCATTTAATCCAGGAATATTACCTGCATCCAATTTAATTTGCCACTTAAGTTCTAGCTCCTCAAGTTTCAGAGTGACAGGTCCCCCCTCTGAAACAATGATCCACCTTATCAATAGCTAGAAATCTAAATTTATGATCGCTGTTCATGTGGATATGTTTGGCCAGGGCATTATCGGGCTTATTGCAGTTAATAGCATACAGATGTTCGTACATCCTATCCTGGAGTCTACGCTCCATTTTCCCTACATAAAAAGAAGGGTCTACGCTCCGTTTTCCCTACATAAAAAGAAGGGCAATGAGTACATCTGGCTAAGTAGACTATACCCTTAGAGTTGCAGTTAAATCTATCCTTAGTCTGTATTTATGGCCTGAGACTAAAAATGAATTGACCGTGTCCACATATTTACAATAATTACAATTCTCATATTTAGACATTCCACCTAGTGTAAGTGATATCTGATATTGTCTTTCCAATAAATCCTTAAGGTTCTTACCCCGTTTAAACACTATATTTGGGGAATCACCAAATTTGTCAAATATGGCATGATTGCATCTAAACAATTCCCAATTTTTCTTCAATATGTTCACACACAGGGTACTGTGAACACTGAATGTGGTTATAAAGCCACAAGACAGTGATTGACCCTTTTGTAGAACTGCAAAATTGTGTGAAGGTAACACCGGGGTGTCAACTCCTTGCGAGGTCAACTCTTCGATACCTCAAAGTACCAAAATCAGCTTAAAGATGAGCTTTTCCCTCTTATTACTAACTTCCTCTATTAGTCCATCCAACAGGGATTCTGGGTAACCACAATGTAGAAACATTTTTTTCAAAAACTGACATTCATCATAAAAATAGTCATCTTTGGAAATGATCCAGGAAGCCCTAACCAGTTGACCTTTAATAACTGCCCTGCAACTGCTCAAGTATGGCAACCTGGTATGGTCATGAACCAAAGGAGCAGTTCTAGTTAAATCACACAAAATAATAGGCAGCAGATACCCATGGAATATACTAATCTTCTTGGTGATCTAGAGCCAATGGCCAGTAATAGTGATTCAATACGTATGGAGGCTGCTTTACCTGAGGTGAGAAGGAGTGAGAGACTGCAGAAGGGCCCACGGGTGTTCTACAATTATAACAATAGACAGCAGGTTAACAATAATGACAATATAGCAGGCCAACAGGTTTTTCAACATGCTAACTATACAGGAGCCAGACCAAAGCAACAGAGGAACCAGTACGTCAACAGGAACAATTCCAAGACCACCAAGAACTTTACGTGATAGAAAAGGAAGATTCCCCGAGTGAGAGAAAATAGTTCCTCAACAGAGGTTTCTTCCAGTCTTTTGACTTCTGATGTTGCCTCGAGTCTGTTGCCCCATGATTTGGAGGTTGAGAATAGTGCTCTTGATAATATGTTAATTCCAATGGTAAACGAAAATGATATTCAAATTTGCGAACCAGGGCCTGTTATCATTTCTAACAAAGATAATGACTTTAAAGTGTTTAATTATTCTTCTAGTGTAATCTCTAGTGAGCTAGTAGAATTTTTAGCTAAGGGGTATACATACATACCACAACAATGGGCAGATTTGATTAAAATGATTATCGAGTTAAAAACATTTACAAGGAAATTGAATTTTCAAATTTTATTTGGTAACAATTTACATTCAGATGTAGAGCAGGTGTTCCGTACATCTAGTACATTTAATCCCCCCTTACATCCAGTTTTGCAGACATTTGAGTCTTTATGTGAATTAGATTTTAGACACATGGTTAAACACAGACCAGTTACAAACACAAGCTCAGAAACCACCTACAAAAAAAAGGATATTATGTGAATATAAATTCAAAAATCTTAGTGAAAATTGAAAAGTAAAACAATGTTACAACTTGGTTAGGAGTTGTATTAATGATTTGTTTT
>NC_056739.1:298654389-298670396 GCF_019279795.1 Protopterus annectens
CAATGTTTGACAGACACATCAGCAGAGAGAGGGAGAGAACCTCTTCAGTACTGGGGTCAGGCCTAAGTAATGTTGAGGTGGTTGAGTTATTCCTAGAAAAATGATAACTGCAAGATAAATGCATATGGAATCTGGAGGATGGCCAGGTGTGCAGGACTAAGAAACCACTCCCTTGGTGAAAGGGTGGTGGAGGTCTGACTGCTTCCCCCTCCACTCTCAAGAGCTGGGATGTACCTGCAATGATAGAGCAAACAGTGTAGTGTTCTATACTGGGGGGGGGGGGTAATTTTTAATCTGTTAGCATTATGTCCAGTGGACTTGCTGATGTGAAAACAGACCATGCAAAAGTGCTGTTTTACAGTTAGTGTTGGCAGCATATTTCTTTGTCAAAGTATATAATTTTGGTGGATTCATGCAGATAAACATTTGGCTGTGCTTTGTGTGCTCATATGGCAGTTTGTTGCAGAGCATAACTCTCAATTGTTGACATTTATGACTCATTTTTGTCTGTTTTTCATAAAAATTGTAGTTTTCTGGCAAATTAGTGAGGACTGAAGTCAGAAGATAATGGCAGACTTCTGATTTTTAGACTTTATATCCTTCAGGAAACTCATGCTAATGCAAAAGCTATAATTCTGTCAAATAAGTTTGTAAGAGCATTATAAAAGTGTCCCTACTGTCGGGTCTTTGTTCCGCCATTATTTGTGGCTTTGTCCTGATTTCTTGCTCTAAGAGGTTGCGAGGTATGCTGCAGAGATTTAAAACTATGGCTGATGACATACCTCTCAACCTCTTAGTGCAAGAAATCTGGACAAAGCCTGACAAAATGGGAGGACAAAAGGCCCAAAAATAGGGACAGATTTTAAATATTTCTCTTATAAACTTAGAAAATTGCTAGGGTAACAAGGTTTGTGTTGGCATATATTTTCTGAAGGATCTGAAGTCTAAAACTCAAAATGTATGTCATTATTTGGAGACTTTAGTCCTTAGATCACCCTAGTGATTTGCCAGAAATCCACAGATTTTACTGGGAACAGACCAAAAATAAGTGGCAAAAATCTGGAAATTCCTCGAAAATCTGTACAGTTGACAAGCATGTCTGATGAATCTATACCTTGCAGCAGTCCTCAGTTCAGTTCAAAAATCCTCCATTTGCCTTGTGTGGGACCCTGTGGAAACTACTTTTCCTGGATAAGCTTGAAATGGGTGCAGAGAAATTAGGTTACCTAGTTTTTTTTTTTTTATTTATATTTACCAAGGATCTAAATGTATAACACGGCCTACTACTGATATAAATATAATGGAATTACTCTCATGGATGTAACTGCACAGCACTTACAACCTCTGATGTTAACATAGGGGAATTAATTACTGGTGGATACTGCTGGTCTTTCCTACTACTGTGATCAGCCCACCATTCACAGCATGCTGGCAGGACATTACTGCAGAACATGTACAAATGGAACACACTCTTCCACTGAGAATAATGCATGACTGGGATGGTCACACCAAGAACAGCTTTTTAAATATCCAAGAAAGCAAGCTTTGCAGTATGAAGGGGCACACACCCCCATACTGCACCATGCGGGGAAAATCGCTCCTATTCCATTTACATACCCCCAAGCTTGCATAGCACTGGGAAAAGTGTTAGTTTTAATTAAAATTGCACCCCCCCTCCAAATGATCTGGCTTTAAATGAACAGTTACTTTAACCATGTTCATAGCATAGGGACTCTCCAACAGTTAAATGCAATGCTGATTGTATATGGCCCACCTCCACCTCTTATCAAAAATGCTTGTTGTCAAGGGGACCCAGTGAGCTCTTCCTGCAGGTTCAAGTTCTGGTTTATGTAAATACCTAAATTAAAAATACATTAATATTAAAGCATTAATTACAAGAAAGGATAAAAACAAATACAAGGCCCAGCAACTCCGTGGGAATGTTAATACTTACAACTAATCCACATATGAAAGTGAAATAAGTCTTAAGAGAGCATTAAAAAACACTTCCTCAACCAGACTGGTAGTGGGTCACAAAGATGTACCCTTTTGTAAGCAAAAAAACTTCTAAATGCATCTAGTTTGATCCAGAACTGCTGCGATGCCACAATCACAAACATTTCACATTTCACAACAGT
Organism: Protopterus annectens; assembly: GCF_019279795.1. NCBI lineage: Eukaryota > Metazoa > Chordata > Ceratodontiformes > Protopteridae > Protopterus > Protopterus annectens. The sequence goes on from NC_056739.1 coordinate 298,656,528, forward strand.
GAAGTTAATGAAAATGCTGCAGTAGCACATTTTTCATTACTCTTTGGACTACCGAGTCCCTATGGCACTCTATACATTGTATAATCTGATAAAAAGCAAAGCATGCTGGGATTCACTGCACCAGGTAGAGCATGAAAGTATCCACAGGTAACTGTCAACCTGCTTCTCAAACCATGAGATGCTCAAGTCTGAATGCACCAGCATTTCATAAGAGAGAGGGATCCCCAAGTGTCCAGGGCCAATGCTCTGGCTAACTTTATTATGGAATGCAGCTGAGTGTGGTATTACACTGCCTAACCAACCAAGAATCAGGATTAGCACTTATATAGTATAGCAGGATGCTAATGTGTTCCATTGTGCTACAGTCTGCCTAGCAGCAAAAATACTTGTGCTATAAATTACTACTGCAGTGTAAAATTTATGAATGGTATGTCTCACACTTGAGAAGAAAAACTGAAAAAAGATGAATATAAATGTACTTAATCACATACAAAATTATCATGAAAGTCTGACTGGGCATAGACCTCCTTTTCAGAAGTCCAGGAATAAAACCTCCAACAACAGGACATTTAACAAATGTACAGTAATACACAACTTGTAAGACAAGTGTGATGATAGAAGAAACAGCGCAAAATTTACATTTTACTTCTATAAATTATCTTGTTAACATTGTTAAAAGTGGTTAACTATTGAGTGTGGCATGTAGATTGTATGAATTTATTTTTTCATGACAACCATGATCAGGATATTTAAAGAAATGTTATTTATCGTAGTTCACGTTATTGTTTGGGAAGCTGTGAGTAAAACACAATGAGTTAAGAATGCATCCTGGCTACATTGGCATGAACAAGGCACCCACCGATGGTAATGTTTATCTTAACAACTGTGCTCACTGTAAGCATCAGTAATTAAAAGCTAAAGGCAACAAACTGAAGGCCAACATAGAAAGATTTTAAAAAGTCAATTTTTTTTTAAACAAAACCTGATCTTTAAAAAGGAATGATGATTCAGAGAATATTACGGAAATATTTCAAACTGCCATAACAAAAATTAATAAACCTAGGATCCCTGTAGATACTTTGCTAATTAAAGTTGAACGGTCTTTATAAAAGTTTGCTGATGTCATTTTTTCCTCATGCAGTTAATTTGCTGCAAACAAAGTAATCACAAGGGGGCTCTGATACAAAGATTTCAGTGGCTGCAACTAATGGTTTTAATTAATAGGAGTAATAAAACTCAAAACGACCAGCTCAGAGGTTCATTAGATTCTAGCTGACTCTGCATCCATGGGGCAAAGATATATGCTGCAGTCCAATTTTCTATTGTACTAAAAAAAAAAAAAAAAAAAACTGATTAGGCTGCCTGCACTTAACAGACTATGGGAATGGATACGTTGTTCCTTCATGTTTCTTAAACCAGAACTAAGTTTCAAAAAGATGCTAAAATAGAACTGCTGTCACATTTTCATATTCTGGTAAACTTTCAGACATTTTCTGGACATGCAAGTTTCACATATATCTTCCTTTTTAGCATTTTACAACAAATGCAGTACTGTGGTACAGAGACACAAGTCATGGCCAAACGTAAATTACTCTCTGAAAATTAATTGTGTCTTGGAATGAAACAGTGAGAAACTTGATCATCATTTACATCAATAACTTGGCCCCAGGGTGACGTTATCATATTCCACTTACAAAATGGTTCTCAGTCCCAGTAGTCTAGGGACGGCTTGTGCACCAAATGTCATGTGGTACGAACAAAATCTGTAGTGAAATAACTGCAGACTATAGGCATTAGGGCACAGCTGTGCTGCAGCATCATTTTGCATTATTTTTAATTCCCCAAAAGTAATCTTGAGAGTTATACGGAAGATTCAGCTACACTTTCGGAATTTCCATGAGATCCAGAAAAAGGCTGTCTCAGTCTGAACATTTAGTAGATACCTTGCCCTCTCATCAGAGCCAGAAGTCTTAATATTAAATGGATATCCTGCAATCTCATTCCAGATCCAGTGTTCGACAGGGGTGAGGGTCTCATGCCAACAGCTCATGTCCCACTTATCACCCCCCCCCAAGTAGACAAACTACACATGTTGCAACACTACTTGGGGGGAAAAAACGCTGCTGTTTTCATCAAAATGACATTCTGCTAGAATGAGAACAGATGCTTTGTCTTTACTGTATCTCATTTATCTTTTAAAACACTTGAGTTAAAAATATCAGTTTCTAAGTGTGTGGATTAATTAGGTGCTGTAGCAATGTGTACCATTTTGTTGATGTTTTTAAATGATCACTCACACTCTCAATTAACATGTACATCTACTGCCAAAATAAAAGGCTAGCATCAAAACAAGTCTGGTAGACTGAAAATGTGGGTGCTCTTTCTATTCGTTACTAGTTAGATAATAAACAAACTCCGATTGTATCACACCAATTGCTTTGCATGTTTTGCTGCAAGCAGAAAGACTCCTCACATTCTAGTTTTTCTTTTGTTTTGAAATGCTTAAATAAGCCACATTTTGAGGAAAAAGGAATGTTATTGGTAAAAGAGCATCTTCTCTACATAAATGGTACCAGACTTCCCAGCTCAAATCTGGGAGACAGACACTACGCATTCCCTGTGACATACTAATGTGATGACTGAAAAGCTTTAGAGAAGAAATTCATAAACAAGCACAATTTTCCTGACCTAATCCAGATAGAACATGTTCATTTATAACTCAAGAGCAAGGCATTACAAACAATTACATACACACAGTTACCAAGCACACAAACAGCTATAAAAACAGAAAGCATCTACATGTACAATCTATTTCTCCAGACAGAAATCACAAGAAATGTCAAATTAGATATGGTACAGATGTTACAGCGTCTCTACTGCGTCTATACTTTTCGTCATGATCCAGTACTGTGTATACAGACTATCGGAGGACTGATCCAGAAAGGGAGTGGGGAAACACAGAAAGCAGTTCTTTTTTAAAGGAAGCAGCCCACTCAATCCCTGCTTCCACATACTCTTCCATCTCTACATATACTATGACATCATGCAAGTGTGTGTGTGTGTGTGTGTGTGTGTGTGTGTGTATGGGGGAATCAATTTTTTTAACCTTATTGTCAACTGACCTTGCTAGAATAGTTAAGAGCACACAAGCAGGGATATTTCTAAAATGAACAGAACACATTTTTGGCTGCAGTAGGCAAGCCCACATGCCCCTCTCTCCAGCTCTACATTTACTAAGTCAGGTTAAATAGCCATGGGTCAAAATATCCTTAAAATTATTAGATAACACGGGGCTTAAATAACATTTTACATGTGATGAAATGGGTGGTCAATGTAATATGCCCAGTGAGGGGTTGTTATAATGGTTAAGGTGTTTAACTCGACACAAGGTACAGGGTTTGATTCTCACTTTTGCAGAAGAAATTGCCTAAGCTTAAATATGATCCACAAGGGCAGCTATCCTCCTTCTTACCTAGACAAACAAAGCCATGAATGATGGGACTAAATGGCTTCAAAGTTATTCACCTCCTACCAAACAGGATCTCGTTTCTTAAAATTAAAGGAGAGATTTAAAAAAAAAAAAAAAAAAAAAAACACAATACACACATATCCCCACCCACTCACCCTTGAGAATGCAAGTTTCTGATGTGCCACCCAATAATTAAAAAAAAAAAAAAATGTTCTAAACCACGTTATTAACACACACAGTTCTGTATTAATCATCCCTTGCTCAAGAGCTTCCAAAAGTACAGTTGTGTACACTTACCATAAATGTACATTTGGGTTATCTGCCTGCAGGTAGCCCTCAGCCGGCCTGAATATCAAAGTCTTGGGTCCTGCGTCGGATGCTGTTGAAGTAGATGCAGCCCTGGTGGAATGTGATCTTATCCCCTGTGGGGTAGGTTTTCCATGGTGCTTACAGAAAAAATTAATGCAATGGCCTATCCACTTAGAAATGGTTTGCTTTGAGATGGCCTTCCCCTCTGCCCCTGCAGCACAGACAACTAGCAGCTGTTCAGTTTTCCTGAGGAAGCTTAGTCCTGTCCAAATAAAATCTAAGTTGTCTGTGCACGTCCAAAGAGTGCAGTATTTGTTCTCCTTTGTTCTGTGGATTAGAAAAGAAGGTTGGCAAATGAATGGACCGATTAAGGGCCACACTGGATATCTCCTTGGGCATAAAGGAAGGACTGGTCTTGAGGGACACCCTGTCTGAATGGAAGATGATGAAGGGCTCCACTGCCATGAGGGCCTGTAATTCAGACACCCTTCTAGCTGAAATGATGGCTAGAATAAAGGCTGTTTTCCAAGAAAGGAAATTCAACTCTGCAGTTGCAGCTGGCTCAAAAGGAGTTAGAGTGAGCTTTTCCAATACAAAGTTAAGGTCCCAGGTTGGAGCAGGGGGCTCTCCTGGGTGGTCTTAAAATTTTTGGTCCCTCTGAGGAATTGCTTCAGCAGGGGGTGAGAGAAGAGGGGTGGCTCAGTATTATAATGTGCTGAAATGGCTAAGTCATGAATTTTAATAGATGAGAAGGAAAGGCCCTTGTGGAGCATCTCTGTTAAGTATTGAAGAATATGTGGTACGTTGTGCCCATCCCCAGAGTCTGGTTCCAGGAACAGTATCTTTTCCACTTTTCAGCATAGGATTTTCTAGTCCTAGGCCTCCTTGCCTCCAGAATGACATCCAGCACTTGCTTACTGAGGGATGGTGTTGGAGAGCTCAGGTAATTAGCCAGGCTGCAAGGTTCAGGGTTTGAAGCTGAGGTGCAGAAGCTGGCCCTCCTGCTGGGACAGCAGGGAAGGGGTCTGTGGCAGGTGCCATGGTTCCAGCAGTGACATACTGCGCAAGGAGGGTGCCAGTGTTGGCATGGTCAGTCTGGTGCAATGCGTATTGTCCTTGGTTTGTCCTGTTCGATCTTTAGTAGAACTTTTGAGAGGAGAGGCAGAGGGGGAAAGGCTTTCCCAGGTGAAGGACAGGGCATCCACTTTCCAAGCTCGTCTGTGGGGAGTCCTTGTGCAGAATTTGTCCAATTGGTAGTTCTGAGGGGAAGCAAACAGGTCTATCTCTGGGCTCCCCCATTTGATTCTCAAAATGTTGAATATCTTTGGTTCAAATTTCCACTCATGTAGGTCAATGAGATTTCTGCTTAGGTCGTCTGCCAGTGAATTTAGTTTGCCTGGCAGGAATCGAGCTTGTAGGTGCATATGGTAGCACAAGGCTGTGTTCCACAGAGCCATAGCTAGTCTGCAGAGAGGGTACGAGTGGGATCCCCCCTGCTTGTTTATGTACCATGTAACAGTGGTGTTGTCTGTCTTTATCAATAATTGTCCTGGAAGAATGTGGTCCTTGAAGGCTGTCAGAGAATTCTGCACAGCTAACATTTCTTTTTGATTGATATATAGGTGCAGTTGACTTGGGTCCCATTTGCCCTGAATGCACTGCCCTGCCAAGTGAGCCCCCCATGCATAGTCTGATGCATCTGTTACGGTTTGGGCGGCAAGGGGTAGAGTGAATGGCAGTCCCTTGTTGTGGTAGCAGGCCTCTGCCTACAAAATGAACTCTGCCTTTATACAAGGAATGATAGGGATTCATTGATTCCAGGTCCTGAGAATGTTGACACTTTAGGCTTTTTTAGATACCATTGTGGTTTCCTCATATACAGTCTTGCATATGGAATTAGTAGGATGCAAGAGGCCATGAACCCCAGGGCTTGAAGTATTTTCCTTGCAGACAGCTGGGTCTTTGTGGCCAGTAGTTTGAAGTAGGCTGTAAATAAACTTGTTTCTCTGGCGTGAGGTAGGCCATCTGGGAAGTTGTGTTCAAGCTTGCTCCCAGGAATACAATTTGTTGGCAGGGTACTAGATGAGATTTATTTTAGTTTATGGTGTAACTCCAGAGAGGTTAGCAGTATCTTTACAAATGCCAGATGATTCAATAGCATGTCCTGGCTTTCTACCTGAATTAGACAATCATCCCGGTATGGGTATATTTGAATGCTTCTTTGCCTGTAGAATGCAATGACTGGAGCTAGGCACTTTGCAAATACCCTGGGCGCAGTAGATAAGCCAAAGGGCAGTGCAGAAAACTGATAGTGCATGTAGCCTGCTCTGAAGCGTAGGTATTTTCTGGAAGATTCTCTTATTGGAATGTGCAGGTAAGCTTCCTTTAAGTCCAATGTTGCTAACCAGGCATTTTTGCCTAGCATGGGAAGCAGCTGATGAAGAGCTAGCATTTTGGAATTACCAAAAAGGTGTTTCGGATAGAGAGGTCCAGGATAGGACGCCAGGAGTTGTCTTTTCTGGGTACCAGGAAAAGTCTGGAGTAAAAACCTTTTCCCCTTTTCTCTGCTGGGACAAGTTGAATAGCCGTGACACATAGAAGAGAGAGAACCTGCTGTTGAGCCTTTGCCCACTGATTTGGGGGTAGGTCTCGATTTATGCAGGGCAATCTTTCCCCCTAAGGGAGCAGGCAGTTGAGCAGGGCTTGGAAGGTTTAAGGTTAAGTCATTGTGACAGTTTACCATAGAGGGGTGTCTTACTACTTCCAGCTTTGGAAGTAGGAGCCCACCACTGCTTAGGCCTGTGAGTACCTTGAGACTGTAACCTAGGTGGTCTGCTGTTCCTGGGTTTGGACTGAACACCTGGAAGAGACAGGAAATGACCAATTCTTAGATGGTTAATGCCTACTAAATCTGGGAGGCTGTACTTGCAGGAACTCTTAACAGTTTGCATAGATTTAGCTTTTTCCTCCATCTTTTTAAGTACTTCTTCTGCTTTGTTGCCAACAGGCAGTCCTGGTTTAAGGGAGCATCCAGTAAATTAGCTTAACATGATCTGGCAAATTCTGCTCCTTAAGCCAAGCATGCCTTCTAAGAACAGACCCAGTAACAGCAGCCCTGCAAGATGCTTCTAAAGAGTCAAAACCACATTGCAAAGTATGTTTACCAACTTGTTCAGCAGAATGCATTAAATCCTGTAATTCTTTATTTTCAGCACAGTCAGGAATCATCATTTTCTGTTTAAGCAATCCAATAATATGCTGCTGATACTTTTAACATATGAAACTGGCAGTTTAAGGCCCTAATGTCCAAAGTAGCAGAAGTGTATACCTTCTTACCCAGTCTGTCCAGGGCCCTGGAATCTCTATTAGAGGGGGTAGGGTTTTTGGCAGTAGTAGCCTTAATGCCTTAAGGTACCTGTGAAATGGTCTCTGGGTCCGCAGTAGAATTCTTAAAGAGGAACTTGTGAGAGTCAGGTACTCTGTAATACCAGTCAGTTTTCCTGGGAGCTGGAGGTAAAGTGTCTGGGACCAGGCTAGATTCCAGGAAGGCATCGTCTACAATGTCCAGTAGAGGAGGGATAGCTAAAGGCCTGTGTTGAGGTAGGAGTAAGAATTCCTTAAGCCTCTTTTTTTAGAGTCAGAGTAATGCTGGCTTTCCCAGTGGAAATGCTCCCTAAGAGTGTGCAAAGTTTTACCAAAAGAAAAATCTTCGGGAGGGGAAGCAGAGGGTATGGAGTCCTCTGCATCAGAATCCTAATAGGGAGATGAGGGCAAATCCAGGTCATCAGAAGAAACAGACATTTCAGAGTCCTGATCAGAAGAATCAGAAGGAAAATTAGTTCTAGGTCTCAGAGGGAGAAGGCTGGCTTCCCCTAATTAAAGTAATAAGGTCTTCAGCCATTCTTTGTTTTTTAGGCATATGGGCCTGACCATGCAGTTTGGACATCAGTTTTCTAGGCATAGGTCTAGTTTTAGGCCTTGAAGAAGATGGCATTGGTTTGAAATGCAAGTCAGTAGGCCTGAATACACCCTCAGAAGCCAGTGCCTGCACAATGGCTCCAGACCCATCCAAGGTAGAGATATCTGCAGGTTCCATAGTCGAAGCATCTCGCAGCATTCCGGACTCCGAATGGCTCTCAGTAGAGGCCTGCAAATCTGAAATAGTGGGTATCAGAGGCTGCAAAAGGGCCTCACTGAGTACCGGCGAACTGGCAACTAGTTTAATGGAAGCGTCGTCGGCAGCTTTGGACCTATGCGGTCTGTCTCTGTCTTTATCTTTATGATTTTTTGGAATGTCAGTAGTCGGATGGCTTACCAAAGCCATTTCTGGATAATTAAACAGAGTACCAAAATAGCTTGATGCAAACATGAACAGACGACGAATAGTTCGAGGATTGAATAAGGCACAAAACTGACAGCGAGGGACGTTGTGGTCTGAGCCTAAACAAGGAATGCAGTACGAATGAAAATGTTTATGAGGTATTTGCTTTCCACAGGTAATACAATTGTTAACTTTTACTGACATCGGTTTAGAGCAAGAAAAAGGATTCTCAATGGGATACTAAGCTTTTTTGAAGACTTCGGGTCTGAAACTCGAAAACGAAAATTTCAGGAGTCGGACGATCGGCACTTGCGAACTGCTTCTGCTTCAGGCACTGCGCGGCAAGAAAGACTGATGTAATGGCGTCGGCTGCATGCTTTATACCCCTGACTCCCTGATGTCATGGAAGAAGAGACAGCATCCGACGCAGGACCCAAGACTTTGATATTCAGGCTGGCTGAGGGCTACCTACAGGCAGATAACCCAAATGTAATGACTGCAACAATGAAACACAAAGAACATCACAGTGCTCTGCAGGTAAACAGTCAGGAGGACAAACAAATAGGACAAGGCTGTTCATGGGAATAGTTAATAGATAAAGCAGTGTGAAAAGTGGCAAAACAATAAGAATTTCAAACAAGGGATTGACTGGTAGGTACCTTTCTCACTAATGGAGGGCTCAATTCAAAATATCAAACCATTTCAAAACAATACATGGATAACTACATCGCACATCAGAACAAGAAGCAGGAAAGAAATAAAAGACTAAAAACCTCTTCCTAACACTGCTTGTGAAACTTGATTCTACATACTTCACAAGGCTCCGATTAGAAATCCACTGAGACAAAGTACATAATGAAGCAACATGGGTATAACAGAAGTCTTAATTCTCCCCACTGTAGGTGACTTAATGAGGTGGCAGCCAAAAAAAATATAAAAGTACAGATGCATTTTTAAGACAAGATTGTATAATGAATGTTCACATCCAATATACTAGAACAGTCTGTGGGGTTTTCTTTAGGTATTCATCAACTAAGCTTATAATGCTAAGTGGAGCCAGTCCATCTAGTACTTCTCTAGGCAAACAAAGCCATAAGTGATGGACTAAATGGTTTTGTACATGTAAATGCTTTTAATACCCAAACCTTATGGCAGAGCTGTAGATGAATCCATTAGTACCCTCTACTGGGCACTTTTCCCAACTAGCACCCCTCAGTCAACTAAATAAGATAAACAAATCACACCCCTGCCTCCATGTGCCCTCACCCCAGGCAGCTGCCCTCTTCATCCTGCTTTTGTTACAACTTTCATCTTCCAGTAGCAGCTCCAGGTTACTGTACTTTTCAGAGAAAAGTAAAGTAGTCAGCATGTGAAGACCAAAAACAAATATACAGAACATGTATACATGCCGTCTACCTCTACACTAGATAAGTGTGCTTTTCACTGAACTGTTGCTTTGTAACTAAATAAAATATTAATTTTCTCAAAATAAATGACCCTCAGTTACTGCAAACCATACTTAATCAGTGATTCTACGTATACAAAAAAAAAAACAAATCAAACACTGCATATTATTGGACTAAAGTTCCAGTGCCTTACACGAGTCTCTTCTTAACTATGCATACATATCATTATCCTTATTTTCTAATGTACTCCTGCCACTTCATAACAAGGCCACACATTCCCATTAATAAACCCTTCCCACCAAATAAACCATCCCCTTTCGCAGTCGGACCATGGCAAACTTGCTGGTGCAAGTTTTTATTTACCTTAAAAAAAAAAAAAAATGCCTCTGACACTCACTTTTAGGTCATCTGTACTTAATATTCTCAGGGCAACTTATCACAAGACAACAAATGAAAGAGAATTTTTCTACAGTCAAAATTTAGGCAACCTCTACAGAAGCAGAACACCAGTAGGACTTCAAGGTTATGGCTTTGTACCCTTTTGTCTGTACTAGTTACTTTCTTCCTATCTCAAATGTAAATTAACCAGTTTATATTAGCTTACATGTTTTTCTTTAGAAACAGATCCACACTCTCAAGTATATATATTTTTATGTAGAAGTTGTTTAATAAATAGTTGCACATATACGTTTCCCAGTCATCTACCAGGTTATCAGGAAAAATACACTGTGAAGTCTGGGGATGTGACTGGCTATGAATGTCAAAAACAAGCAGCATGAAAACATACTGAAAACACTGGCGGTCAGTATCAGCAACCTGTTATCTTGCAGAAACACAAAACTTTAATATTAGGTTGTAATTTCCTATTAGAATTCATCTATAAACTAGACAAGCTTTAAGTGCATCAAGTATGGTTCCTGTGGTTCCTCAAGTTACACCTCAAATAGGTTTTAAAATTAGAATGATAGAATGCAGTCTCTATTGGTATGCAAGCAGTGATTCAAAGTTTTGAGGATTTTCAGTCTTCTGAGGCTGTGTGATCCTAGGAGTCAGTATACATGGAAGGTGCAAGAGCTCTTGCCAGCCATGCAAAAATGCTTCCCCCTTCATCTGGCTAATGCTTCTTTGAATGACCAGTGTGGACTCATCTAGACTTAACCTGCTAATAGAGAGTACTGTAATAATCGTAAAACCACGTGTGAAATAATCATCAGTACAGAGTACTGTAATAATCTTAAAACCATGTGTGAAATAAACATCCAACAGTTGTATGAACTGCGCAAAAACACAGCCAAAAGTCACAAGACATTAATGAAGACTGTGTACAATCATACATAAAAATCAGAAACGGAAAATATGTGATGTGTGAGATAAAATGAAGAAATGCAGAGAAAAGCAGACACCATGAAAAGTTAAGAAAATGAGCTAATAAAACAGAACTAGACACTGGAACAGCAAAGATGCAACAGAAGCTGAAAAAAACTTTCTAAGCTTGTTTCCTGCCTTTCCTGTAACTAGTCTACTCCAGATACAGATATGCTGTAACCAGGATGGTTTGTAAGCTTCTGAGCCAGCAAAGCCTTTCTGTGTTGGAGGGGAAGCCTTCTAGATTTATCAGTAGGAGTGATAACCACTAGGCAGCCTATCTACCACAAGAGTGGTTTCTGGCCCAGAAATTGTAGTTTACTGGCTGTTTGGCAGTTTTTTAAATCTCTTTCAACTTACTGCTTTAAAAGCCTGCGTTTGCATTTGTTTCCCATCTTTCCTGTAACTAGTCTAGTCCAAATACAGATTTGCTGTATCCAGGACTGCTTGTAAGCTTCTGAGCCCACAAGCCTTTCTGTGTTGGACGGAAGCCTTCTAGCTCATCAGTGGGAGTGATAAGCACTAGGTAGCCTATTCTACCACAAGATCCAGGTACAGATTGTTAGTTTTAGCACTTGAATTTGCTTATTTGTGCACAGCTCTTGTTCAGAACTTGTTGTTAGCACTAAATAAGCTACAAATTACTACAGGACTCAACCTTCCTCTTTACGTAGAGGAAAACGGTTTTTGTACTTACTTTCCTCAATTGCTTAGAGAAAAAACACTCATACTCACTTTCCTCACTTGTCTAGAGAAAAGTAGTTTTTTATTCAGGCATGCCCAAGAGTCAGCTTCCAGTGTTCTCTCCTGTCTGATGAATCTGGGCATCTTGGGGCAATGTAGCAATTGCCTCATGTACACAGACGACCCTCTCCTCCTACCAGCCAACACCACAACCTGTGAGAGATGCACTTATCTAGCCAAACTGGAGGTAAAGCTCTCTCCAACCAAGACTGAACTTGACAGTCAAGAGGAGAAGGTAAACACTTGCACCACACCACACTCATGACATAGTCCCACTAAACCTACACCACCAAAATCCACACATAGAAACACAAAAACATTCGCAGAAGCTCTCAATAATAATCTGCTCAAGCAACAGAGACCACTAAAGCAGAATCCCAGGCAACCTCCACCCCCCCAACACAACCCAAAAGACTCACAGCCCACAGACTCAGTGTGCCAATAAACCACAGCCCATAAGGCAAAACAATATACCCTACACACTATTCATAGGTGACTATAGTCAGGCACACTAATGTCCCACTCACCAGGCTAAACAAGAAGGTTACTGTCAGCTGTCTGTTGGGTGCCAGGATCTGCCACATAACCCATGCACTCAGGTCACTCCACAACAAGTACAAATAGGACTCTGTCATTGTCCATGTTGGCTGAATGACCTGAGACGTACCTCCCTGGACTACATGAAAAGAGACATGGAAGCCCAGGTAGATATTAGCCTAGCTCCGAGTAGCATCTTGCCATCGCCCAGAATGATAACGCAGTACAAGGACAAAATGAGGACTTCAACAATTGGCTAAGCTTCTGGTGTCATTCTAAGGGGATCCAGTATCTGTCTGCCTGGGACGACATGGTCAGACCATGATGCTTTGCCAGAGATGGCCTGCACCTGTCGCCCCTGGGATTCTGGATACCCTGCTAAGGGTCTTGTCGCCCCTATACTGCTCTTTTTAGGCAAGGTTCAAATGACAAATTCACCACCATAACAGGAAAAGGCAAGCAAAAACTGCGGGTGATGCTACACAATGCTAGAAGTCTAAATCTCAAAATGCACTCACTCACTCGAGGCACTACTTAAAATGGAGAACATCAGTATCTGTGCAATGACTGAGACCTGGTTCAAGGCTATAAAAAGCACCTCTGCATTACCAGGCTATAACTCATACCACACTTTTCGGCCATCTAACCTGGACCAGAGCACCAAAGGCAGAGGTATGTCCATATTCATTAAGGATATCCACACCTCCAGGCTAGTTGCGCAGCATAACGTATCCGAGGTTATCCAAGTGCAGCTAACTCTGGGCAAAACTGCAATCCAAATTGTAGCTTGTTACAGATCCCCCACCATACCCCAGGATTCCCACTTTTCTTTTCTTGATATACTGGAAGATATTAGGGTTCAACCAAACACCCTAATAATGGGCAATTTCAACTACCCCACCATTAACTGGGAAAACTACTTGCGTACCAACTCCTTCGCTCAATGCTTTCCGGAATTAATAAATTCCAATGCCCTGGATCAACTTATCCACACCCCCACCAGGGGCAACAATATCCTAGACCTAATCATTACAAACATGAGTAACTGCTTTTCCACACCTGAAGTCAACTGCTCGTTGGTCAGATCTGACCATAAGCTAATCACCCTAGATATCCACATCCCACTCACCATTAAGGAAAGCATGGTAAAAAATTTCTCCAAAGCCAGCTTCATGCTTCTTAAGACAGAAGTGGCAAACTTCATGACATCCATGCAGATGAACAATGTAGTTACAACTGCCGAATCCTATACAGATGCACTCTTTATAAGCACTTACACAAGTGCATGGATAGTGCTATCCCAAACAGAACCAAGATGCTATCCTCCAAAAACAGGTAGCCAATCTGGTGGTCCCCTGCCATAAACAAACTCTAGAACAGAAGAAAGAAACTTTTGCAAAAAGAGTAAAATCCCATGAATGGAGGAGCTCCCTGGTCAGCCTCAGTAAGAAGCTGAGATCCCTTAGAAGATCCTCCAAAGCTAGCTACAAAAACAAAATCACCACCGACTCTAAGGGCAACCACAAAACATTCTATAGCTATGTCAAGAATCTCAATGGCAACACCCAGATCTGCTCTGAGTTGTAGCACAACGGCACGGAAATGACAGAACCAACTGATATTGCACACATCCTGGCAGATAGGTTCAGTGCTAACTTTACCCCCCCCCCCCACACACCTCCTAAAGGGCCCATATCTATACAGGAAGAATGCAGAGG